>NW_005187655.1:622846-636948 GCF_000239375.1 Pundamilia nyererei | reverse complement strand
GGTTCCAGAGCTCAAGCCATGCGTAGAGGTGAGCCCGACTATATCTAGCCGGTACCTCTCAACCTCACGCACTAACTCAGGCTCCTTCCCCACCAGAGAGGTGACATTCCATGTCCCTATTGCCAAGGCCTCCTCTCCTGGCCGCCACCCGGCACACAATGCACCCAACCCCTGTGGCGCCTCCTGTGGGTGGTGGGCCTGCGGGAGGATGGGCCCATGTCTCCTCTTCGGGCTGTGCCCGGCTGGGTCCCATGGACTAAGGCCCAGCCACCAGACGCTCACCCTCGGGCACCCTCCCCGGGCCTGGCTCCAGGGCGGGGCCCCGTTAACCCTATCAGGGTAAACTGTTCCCTCAATGTTCTCTTCATAAGGGTCTTCTGAATCGCTCTTTGTCTGGTCCCTCACCCAGGACCAATTTGCCATGGGAGACCCTACCAGGGGGCAAAAGCCCCCAGACAACATAGCCCCTGGGATCCCTGGGACACACAAACCCCTCCACCACGATAAGGTAGCGATTCACGGAGAGGGTGGGATGATTGATCTCAGTAAAAACAGATATTGTTGCTTTTACTCAGGAGATCTTTACAGATGTTCAACTAATTTACATGAAAATTTTAAAATTACTAAAAATAAAATAAAAAATCAAGTAGTTAATAATCAGGTGAATAAATACAAAATTAAATAATACAGGAAAGATTTAGGAAGTAACAGAAAAATAAATGTAAATGACATTTTTTAAATTAAGTAATGGAACAGTTTTAATATTTATTTACTCATAAAGTATATTTATTTATTTATTAATTATTTTTGTATTTATAATTCAAATAATTTTCATTTTGGTGGTTTTGTCCTTCCGCGGAACAGAGAAAAAAACAAAAAACAAACAAACAGTAAATATGACATAGACATTTTTTTGATAAATTATAAAAATCAATATGAAACCACTATTAGCATCATAAATTTTATATTATTTCTTACATTTAATTTTTTCCACTTTAACAGAAAAAATCTCTTTTTCCCTTCACTATTCCCAGTCCTCTGCGTTTAATTTAGTTATTTCTTTTTTCCATGAAGGGAACTGAGGGAGGACTTACCGTCTCCCTCTGTGCTCCACTGTTTTCTACCTCAGCCCACAGTGGTGACCACAGTTTATCTACACAGGGCGTCAGGACTCCGCCCTCCCAAACAAACAGGTGACTGCAAAATGAAAGACTCATATTTGGGCAGACTCTTAATTATTGCACATATCTCCCTTGGTGTTTTCTTTCTTTCTTTCTTTACACCGTGCTGGATTTTGTTCCACAGCCCCCGATGTTTACGCTGTAGTGAGATGTGAGAATGACAACGTGAGGACGCGGGTGTTCAAGGAGAGCGGAAACCCTGAATTCAACCTGAGAACCATCTTCTACAGGAGATACCCCAACACAGACATCTCTGTTGAGGTTTGGCACATTCCTGTTCCCTCTCACGCAGCACACAAACACACAGGGCTAATTGGCTTCCTGTGTATTGACAGATATACAGCAGAGGTCTGCTGTGGGACTCGCTTCTCGGTGAGACTCGACTCCAGACGGCCGAGTCTGAGAGGAGTCGAAGCCTCGTGATGAATCTGCGAGGCGGACGGTCTCGTTCAGGGCTCAGAGGTTGCGTCTATCTTGAGACGTCTTCCAGCGTGTGCCTCACAGACTTGTGACAGTCTGGCTGCCCTGGCAAACACTGCCCTCTCAGGTAGAAGCTGATGAGCAAATAAAGGTGCTGTAGTTTTTTGGGGTTTTTGACCTGTTGTATTTTAAACCACAGTGAGCTGCTTGGTCTCTTGCACTTTGCTGTGGGACTTTAATAATTAGGTTATTAATGTACTGACAGATGCTCTGTGGTGATCTACTGCTCAGTTATGCAGGCACAAACACAGCAGTTCAACAAGAACAGTGGGACTGCTGCCAAACCAGTTTGTGTTTTTTTAAAATATGCATTGTTATGTGTTGTATTTTTATTGATTTGTTATTTATTTTTTTGTTTTATTCATTAAAATGGTGATGTTTGGCTCACATTTGCATTTCTCATAATTAAACTATAAACACTGTGTAAGCCTGTTTTATTTTATCATCACTCAGCAGACCTACTTGCCTTAAGTCATTGAAATGTCAGTCAGCTAAGAGCCATAATCTCTCCAGCATGTCCTGTCTCTTTGCCGGCATCTCCTTGTAGTTCTTTGCATCTTCTTTTTAAAGAATAAACCTATAAAATTTAAATCAAAGTTTTAACAGCACTGCGCTCCTTTCTTTGTCAGTACATAGTACAGGATGAGTGCGTGTAATTAAATAAATGGTGACATCACTGGGAGCCATAAGGGTGAGTCATTTTTAACAGCACTTTTTTCTCATTGGACTCAAGTCTGTCTTGTAGCATTTGTCACAGTTCTGGGTCATTTGGACCCAGCATTTTGAGTTTCTTGTATTTTGGTATTGTTTTCCTGTGCTTTCCTCCTGTCTCCACTTCCCAAATCACTCCGCTGTGTATTTTAGTCCTTTGTCATTCATTGCTTGCTATCGCGTCATACACAATGTCTCCATGCTGTGTTCTCCCTTTGTGTCCTGAGCATTGCCTGGCTCGAGTTTCTTAGTTTCTAGGGTCCAGTGCCCAGTTTAGTTTTTAGTTCTGCATTTGAGGTTTTGGTTTGTTCTTGTAATGTTTATTCCTACAAAGAGTTTTTGCAGCAATAAAAGCTGAGCTTTGAGTTTTACTTTCTGTTTCTGAGTTCTGCATTTGGGTCCTTCATCCTGCCCGCCACAGCCCACACCAGGGACTTCTTCAGAACAGACGGCTGTGGTGAGTAGAACATAATTTTTCCTTACCCCTCCAAAATGTATAACAATTAAGACCGTGACTGAGGACCTCACCTCACAAGACCTAAAAGCTGTTTCTCTCTGCCCAAGGAACAAGAAATCGGATTTTTTTTCTGATTTTGAAAAACCTGAGATTTCTGTTTGTGCCAGTCAGTTGGAGAACGTTTGCTACACTGCACAAGGGGCAAAATCACAAACTAACAAGCTAACATTGAGTCTGAACCAATACTCTTTCACTAAATCTGTAAATTTTAAGTCAGTATATTCTGAGGTAGAGTTATCTGTTTCTGAGCCTGTTAACCTTGAGTCTGTAAATCCTCAGTGAACTAAAGGTAATTGTTTTACTGCTAAGATAACTGCAGAGGCGTTAACAACTGGTTCTTCTGTCTGAGACAGACAGAAGTCCCCATTCACAGGACTTTACTGACTGTTTCAATGTTGCTCCTGCCGAGCCCAGAGTTCTAATGACCAGGAATGTTAACTCCAAGACTGTGAATGTAAAGGGCTGTTTTTCAATTGCGCATTCTCAGCAGAGAAACAAATTACAAAGAGCATTTCTGTGTCCCAAGAAGGAGGAGACTGTCACTCTCTCCAGGGCTTCCCCAGAGGCTGAGTTTCAGACCTCAGCAGACTCTGGGCCCCTGGAGGATATGGAGCTAGTACAGTTGGTTCAGCTACCACCATCATCGACTGAGAGCTCAGCTGAACTCTCTCAGCCTCCTTAAGCTGTGTCACCTGAAAGCTCTACCAGGCCATTTCAGCTGTCTGCAGCAGCTTCCACAGAGAGCTCAGGCGAGCTCACCCAGCCTGCAATAAACGTTGTCTCGCTGCAGCGCTGTGGCGAAGTGTCCAGAGCTGGCTGGGTGTTCCACGTAGCCTCAGCTAGCTTTGTCTCAGCCAGGGGCCTCCATACCTGCTGGCCCTGTGTCTGTTTCCCACTGGGGGCTCTGGAGACCCGCGCCAGCACTTTCTCGTCTCTGCTGGGGGCTCTGGTGACCCGCTCCAGCACTCAGTGGCTTGCATGCAGCCGTCTGTTTCCGCTGGAGGATCTGAGGGGTCACACCAGCTGTCTGTCTCAGCTAGTCGCCTCCACTGTTTTGCGGTCGGCCTCCTGAGATCCTCTGTCACTGTTGGCTCAATGGGCTGCCTCCTGAACTGTTTTCCAGGCTCCTGGGCTCTCAACCTTCTGGGTCAGCCACCCAAATTGGGTTGTTTGGGACACTGTTTTTGGACTTTTTTGTTTTGACTTTTGGTGCTCCTGTTTTGTTTTGCCCGTGTACGGTGCGACAGAAAGCAGTGAATGACAATGTCTCTGTGCTGTGTATTCTCCCTCCGTGTCCTGAGCATTGGTTGGCTTGAGTCTTTTAGTTTCTAGGTTCCAGTTCCCAGTTTAGGTTTTAGTTCTGCATTTGAGGTTTTTGTTCAGTTTTGTAATGTTTATTCCTACGAAGAGTTTTTATAGCAATAAAGGCTGAGCTTTGAGTTTTACTTTACTTTGATTCCTGGATTTGGGTCCTTCACCCTGCCTGCCTCACAGCACTCACCAAAACCAATGAACAGATACACGTTTTGCTGGTATTTGAAGAGCCCCAATCTGTTTAAATGCAAACAACAAACTTTTTAAAAGGAACAGACAGCCCATTTAGCTTTTATCTGCTCTCATTTGACAGCATTTGATTATCAGGTGTGTGGACAGCTGCTATGTGTGAGCTCCTGCTGTCAGAAGTGAAGGACCACAAACTACCATGACCATTGTTTCAGCCTTATTTGCATTTTATTTCACTTTGACCGATTTGTTTTAGGTAGCTTTTGGTCAGTCGTTCTTTCTTTCTCAAACATTTTACATCAGTTTAAAATCAGTCTAAAATTGCATTAAGTAACTGTTTTTCAGACTGGTGTATTTAAGTATTTATATCTTTCAAATTCATAAATTCAATACTTTTTTCACTCAAACTAAGTTTCAACAAAAAGTTTGTAGTAAAAGTAAAAGTTCTTGAATATTTAGGACTCATTATTGGGTTATATTTGTAAATTAGTTCATGAGTAGGCCTACGTTACTTTTAATTTACACATTAATCATACACATTTATTTGTACAGTAGTGTATTTTGAGCAGTGCAACATCAACAGCAATCAACTCACAGCATACTTTCCTTCACAGTGAAAACTGCCCCCTTGTGGTGACAGCTAAAATACTGCATCTCCTTTAAACAACAATAACAAATAATGCGGTCCAACATATTTACAACTCAGTACACACGATAAATATCTCAACACCCCGTCTTGTACTCAGGTTGCTGGAATCTAAAGAATATTGTCCTGTAAACTACCATACAGATGTGGACTCACCAAAACATGATGTCTGCAAACTTTCCAAGTTTTAGCTTAGACACAGGTTTGGTCATAACATCTGCAACCATTTCTTCAGTAGTGCAATATAACAGGCACATTTTCGTCCATTTACAATGGGCCTTACAAAATGATATTTAATGTCCACATCTTTGCACCTCTGATGATTCACAGGTTTTTAGCTATCTATACCTTTCAAAAGCTGCCCTAAATATATAAACTCTTGTATTGTAGAAGCCAGAGCCACATATTCTGCTTCACAGGTAGAGAGCGCCACAGTGGGCTGTTTTTTTGTCTTCCATGAAACTAGAGAACTGTTCTTACATAGGTTCACACAGCATTACTGTAGGCTACTAGACCTAAATTTTCATTGTTTCTCCTAAAACACAACTTCTTATCCTTGGACCATCTGAGATATCTTAATACATGCTTCACAGTTACCCATTGTTCCTTTGTTGGTTCATGGAAATGTTGTGATAACTTGCTTGCCACAAAACTTCGGTCTGGACTGCCTACAGCAGGGGTGGGCAATTCCAGCCTCTACTGGCTGCTCAAGATTGCTTTGCACACCTTCAGTTGGACTTCCAACTCAATTCTTTATCTTCTTCTGCAGGTGAGAAAAATGGAGAGCAGTAACCTTCTGGGACGCATCAGGAACCGTCCAAAACCCCCAGCAACCGCACTAGGTAAAATCTAGCGATTTTAACATCATGAACACTGATGTCATAGCTTCATTTCTGTAAATATCATTTGAAGAAACTGAGTTCAGTGTTTGATTTTTTTGCAGCGATCTTTAGCGCGATATTTTGCATCATGCCCATTGCTCAGATTGCAATTGGTGAGCTCCATACTTACTTACTTGAATGAGTGTTCAAAGGTGTTGAAGTTTTCCAGGCAGCTCTGATTGTACTTTTTGAGTCATCCTCCTTGTGTCCACCAGGGGCAATATACCTTCATGAGTGTCCGCGCCAGCACTACATCCCCATCTATCTGATAGTGTTAGGACTCTCAAGCCTGTTGTTCGTGTTGCTCTCCTGCTTTCCCTGTGCCAAAGAGCCCGAAGAAGGCACCTCCAACCCTCTGAGCACAATCTACAAAGCCTGGAACTTACTGGCAATGTTCTTTGTCTTCTGCTGGTTTATCGCTGGTGAGTTAAAAAGTCAAGGAAGTGACCTGTTTCTGGTTAGCTGCCTGTTAAAATTGTGTAAATACAGTCGTGGACATCAGACAAACCACCGGCATAAATTCACACCAAAGAGATTAAACATTAACGGCTCTCAGCACCACAAACAGAACAGGACTCCTTCTAGGCAATGTTTACAGTGCGCAGTGTGTTTCTATTATAGACCACATTCGTTTCAGCTGCATGAAGCTCTAAAAGGCCACAAAAAATATGATACTGTGTAAAGTGCTGTCCCTCCTTCATGTGAATCAGATTCATCATAGCAGACATTGAGTCTTATGTACCCAGGGTGCAGGATTCCCTGTCTAATCATTAAAACTTGTGGCTCATTAATACATATTAATAGCACAGCGTGAAAGAAGCTAGCCACAACAAAAACAAGGATGTAAATTAGGACTGTAGTCTTTAGGGTTGAGTGTCTGATTGATCAATATGCTCTCTATTCTCATTAGTCAAAAGATCAATAGTCATTAATCTTGGCAGAGGGAAGAGCAGATCACAATCTGTATATGAATGATGGATGTAGCTTCCAGTTCTTAAAAGTTTAGTCAAAGCAGAAGTGCCTTAAATCTGCATGTGACCACTGTGACGTGACTACTCTGGTTCTAAAAATAAATAAGATTGTGCAAAAGTCTCTGAGAAAATGCTCCTCAGCTTCCTCATTGTCTAACACATCAATAGCATTGTCGCCCTCTAGTACTAATATTGCCTGGGTAGGGGCATCCAAACGCCTCACAAGAAGGGATAAAGGAAGGAAGGACAAAAAGAAAAATTTAGTAAAGTTACATTAGAAAGCGATGGTGGTGTAGGACATAGATTAATTAATGGTTAACCCCTTAGCAGTCCAATTAGTCCCCTAAACCATCCAATGTACCGTGGGCGGTACGTCCGACTGCTAACAGGTTAAAGTAATCTAGAAGGTCTAATAAGATCAAGACAAGACATTATTTTAAAAAAGGTTATGAATTAAGAATGTTAAAGGTGATCACAGTAGATAAACCTTAACTCATTAAAGACTTAAATCTATCCATAGGCTCTCAGTGTTTGCTGCTTTCTGTCAGAGCCAAAAAGTGCAGAAAATGTGTCAGCTGATGTTTTCAATCATCTTTTCAATTGTCTCTTTTGCTAGCTAACATCACCAGCAGTAGCTGACTGTATCTGTCTTAATTGTGGCTTTTGTGGTAGTGCAGTTATTTAGGTCATGCAGTACAGTGCTTCTGAGTCATGATAAAGTAGGTGAGGTAAACTTGATTGTGGATAAAATAGCGAATTTCTTGCTAATTAAATATTCCACAAAATAGCTGTTTATTATCAAACTTCAATCCATCAATTAAATACACTTATCTTATCATTATCAGGCTCCAGACCCTTTTTATCCAGATTACACCTTGTCAACAACTGTGCCCATGAGCATAAAAGTATACCGGGGTGAGAATTAATACATGTTGTAACATTAAATTAAATTAAAAAAAATTTTTTTTGTATGGATCTACTCTATTTATCAGCCCAACTATGACAAAAACACAACAAACGTGGACCCCTACTGCAACAAGACCCTTTACCTGTTTGCCTTCTGGATAAACACTTTGGTTAATATCTCAGTTGGGTTTATTTTCCTGGGCGTCTTCTTGTTCCTCCTCGGCTTCTGCCTGTATAGGGGTGCCAATCCTCCCGCCGACGTGTAATGACTTTTGGAAATGATGAGGGGACTGGACGCACTCAAAGAATATGCTGCCAAGGCAAATATGTTGGAAATGGGTTCCAAAAAATGGCAGGATAAGTGTGTGATGTGGCCGTGCATCTTGTGTTGAAAGATGAGCATTTTCTATACCTCTGCAGCAGCTACTGTTTACAGGAATTTAATTATGCAATCAAGAAGATCACTGATGTTTAAGAATTTGTACGAGAGCTGATTCCAACAGCAAAAATATGTTTTACTTTCCTATTTGTTTCCATATTTGTCCCAGGAAAACACACAGGTCTACATAATAAATGTGAGCAAGGTTTTTCTCACAAGTATTTCAGCTCGTCAACCCAGCATCGGTCAGTGTCAGTAATTAGTTGATATATCTGTGAATCTGTAGATGTGCTGTTACATGCTGAGCCACAAATTGGCATTATTGAGTGTACATGATGAAATTAAAAAGTCACTTTGGTTATGGTATCATTTATGAAATAAATAAATAAGAAATAAATCATGTGTAATGTGGTTTTTCATAATTATAATTCTGTAAAGTGTAGGTTTGTTTTCTGTGGAAACCAACACTTTTTTGTATTTCACTGTTCAAAATGTAATCACATCATTAAACTCTGTCAGAGGTTTATCGCTGCAAGGATGGATCATGAATCGTGAGATTTGTAATAAAAGTCATGCTGTATTTTGTCATGTTAGGAATAAAAATGAAAGAGAAGAAAGAGTGGGAAGCTTTTATGCGCCGGCTGTGTAGCAACAGGAAATAGTTTCATCTGAAAAGAAGAAATTCTGCACCTACATGCTAAATGATAGTCTGTGCAAGAAAGCATTAGACCGAAGAGCACAATGGATAATACGGTTATTTTCAGTGTATCTGATCTTTAAAATTTGTAATTGGATACTGTCCCAGTACTGAAGCTTACTTTTTTTTAAATATCTGTTTCTGTGAAAGACGACAATGGTTAAGGATACACCTCTATAACCAACTCTGTTTAATTATTAGTTGTTAATAATCTCTGGCTTGGCTTGCTTCCACAGCGTGTCTCTTTCCTGTCTTTCTTCCCTAACCCCAACCGAAAGATGGGAAACCACTGAATAAGAATTGGTGTTACAAAAAAGACACAGTGGAGACTCATGATTTCATCCAGGAAACACCAAGAACCTTAGAGGCTTGCAAAGTGTATGGCTGGGAAGGCCAGTTTTAGTCATGTATTTATGAGTGGGGGCTCAGTGCAGATAAGAAAACTAATATTTAGGTTTTCAGAAAATAAAAACAGTTGAACAACAGAGAAATCTGTGATAGACTTGAAATCCTCTACAAGGATCCTCCATTCCCCAGTACAGACCAGTCCCTCTTTTACAAGAGACAGCCTCCACCAGGTCTGTCCTGGCAGAGGCCGAGGGTGAGTTAGACGTGGAGTGTAAAATATAAATTTTTTTGTTTTTTAACTTGAAATACATCTCCTCCGTGAATCGCTACCTTATTGTGGTGGAGGGGTTTGTGTGTCCCAGGGATCCCAGGGGCTATGTTGTCCCGGGACTTCTGGTAGGGTCTCACATGGCAAATTGGTCCTGGGTGAGGGACCAGACAAAGAGCGATTCAGAAGACCCCTATGAGAAGACCATCGAGGGAACAGTTCACTCTGCCCAAGATAGGGTTACCGGGGCCCTGCCTGGAACGGTTTGCAGCCGAGTGTGGGAATGAGAATCAGCAATTCCAAATCTGAGGCCATGGTCCTCAGCCAGAAAAGGGTGGAGTGCCCACTCTGGGTCATGGACAAGTTCCTGCCTCAAGTGGAGGAGCTCACGTATCTCGGGGTCTTATTCACGAGTGACGGGAGAAAAAGCGGGAGATCGACAGATGGGTTGGTGCTCCTGCTGCAATGATGCGGATGCTGCACTGGTCTGTTGTGTTGAAGAGATTGCTAAGTGTAAAAGCAAAGCTATCAATTTAGATGGATGGATGGATACATCTTCTCACCTCCCACATATAAACTGAGTTGCTGCCTCCACATGCTGCATTTCAGCAGATTGGGTTAATTAAAGCACTTTTTATTAAAGGACAGGCATCATGTCAGCTGGTGAAACCTTAGCCCTCAGGGAGGAAGTTGATGATGGACTGCTATATTGGTGGGATTGTGGGTGTGTGTGTACAATTGAACATAGAAAAAGCACAAGCCAATGTAAATAGACAGCTGTACCCATCACAACAGTGGGCTAAGGATAGGTTTTTATTGCGTCCACAGAGAGCTAAGGGTGTAGTAATACACTTGAATTAAACCAGTGAAATGTTAAGTTGAATCAAGGTTGAAAGGATTGTTGTTTAGTGTGGATATTTATCAGACATTTCATGGTCCAAGAACTTTATGATTATCCCAGTCTGATGTGTTTTAATCTTCAGGACACTGATCCTCACTGTGCTGTGCTGAGGGAAATCGGTTTAATCCAAACAGTTAAACATGTGAAAGGATCAGAAATCCCCAGATATTTCCCATCAGGGTCATTAGTTCAAGGAGTTCATTCAGTATATTTGCCAGGCCTTCAATGCCCTCAATGTGAACCCAAAACATGGTAGGTGTGTTTTATCGTGATTCATATAATACTGATGACGGATTTTTAGGCTAATAGTTAGGCTAACACACTTACCTCTCATGTTTTCTTTCCTCACAAAAGCGATCGATCCTCCACTTCTCTCAAGTGTCTCCCAGCACAATTTTGGCATATTTTGGTTCCTGCAACTGGTACATTGGTTATTGTCTCCCCAGAAACACTTCCCTTGTGCTTTTGGAAATCTGTTTTTTCCTATTTCTGTTTTGTTGTTTCCTATTTCAGTTGTCGTTTTTCCTATTTCCATTGTGTTTTGTGTGCTTTTGCAGCGTTTTTTTTTGCTGGTGTTTTCTTTTCTGTTTGGCCACTCAGGGCCACGGTAAATGGTAAATGGCCTGCATTTGTATAGCACTTTTCTAGTCCCTAAGGACCCCAAAGCGCTTCACACTACATTCAGTCATTCACCCATTCACACACACATTCACACCAGAGATGGGCAGTAACACGTTACTTGTAATGCGTTACTGTAATCTGATTACTTTTTTCAAGTAACGAGTACAGTAAGGGATTACTATTGCAAAAACGGTAATTAGATTACCATTACTTTCCCGTAGGAACGCTGCGTTACTGTGTTACTAAAACCGTGATTTTTTTGCGAGAATGTCTCATGACAGTGACGTAAGCGAGTGTGACGACAACAGCTGTGTGCAGATCAACAATGGATAATATATCGAGTGCGGGAGAGAGTATGAGCGTGCAGCGTTTAAAGCGTGTACTGACCTTACTTTGAGTTTGATTCCATAAAAAGTGACAAAAACATTAGCGTCCGTTGTGCGTGGGAAGAAAACTTCTTTTTACAGCGAAAAAAACCCCTAAACTTCTGAGCAAGCACCGAGTGCGCAACGACGTAATGGGAAACTCACAGAGAAACTCACGGATTCTTCTTCAACTGACCGCCGCGGCACACCTGCACCAGGGTAAACCTCCGCCTGCCCCACTCCTGCTTTGCAGGTGAAAATAGAGCAACAGGACCGCTAGTCTTTGACTTTATTTATTTTCTGCTGTGTTTTACTGGCATCTATTTGAAAGACTGAGTGTAAACACAAAAAATATTTTATTTTATGTGCTGGAATGTGCAGAAAATAGCTTTAAATGTTAAACTAATTTATTCAAGTCAGAGAATGTTGCATATAATTAAATTTTTGCTTGATGCATAAAGTTAAAAGATTAAAACTAATAAAAAGAGACTTTTCCATTTGATTACATTTTGTATGATGGATTATGCAGAAAAAGTAGAATTGGGCTGAAAGATCTATCGCTTTATCACCTATTCAGGTTGTAAATCGTGTTTTTAAAAAGTAACTAAGTAACTAAGTAATTAATTACTTTTGAAAATAAGTAACCAGTAAAGTAACGGGATTACTTTTTGGGGGAAGTAATCAGTAATTAGTTACTGATTACTTTTGTCAAGTAACTTGACCAACACTGATTCACACACTGGCGATGGCAAGCTACATTGTAGCCACAGGTGCCCTGGGACGCACTGACAGAGGCGAGGCTGCCGGACACTGGCGCCACCGGGCTACGTAGGGGCACGGTAGGGGCAATCACTTTGTGGCAGACCAATGTCATTGTTGCAGACGATCACTTTTTGGTGCAACACCTGGCGCTAGGGGGCAAAACAATCACATGAGGCTGCTGTTTGACTGAGGAAGAATAAAGCAGTCGTGGTAAGCCAATCACACGACCACTTCAAGATCACAAAGCATCAATGTGATATATACTAGTTTTTAAATTGTGTTGATAGGCCACGTAAAACCAGAGTTGATAAACAATATATACGTGGTGTTTTTTCCTGAATACTTTCGTCATGTTTAATGTCTAAGGACAGCATTAGCAAGCACTCTCTGCTTATGACCTTGTGTCAGGCCTGCAGGTATCAGGCTGTGATGTTCTCCTTTATAGTGGACAGAAAATATTTTTGGAGTGGCACAAATAATTTGTGTGGCATCTTATTTAATAGAGAACACCTGACTGTTATGTAAATAGTTTGAAATGGCTATAAAAAAGGTGAAAAGTAAATGGCTGCAAATAACTTTGTTGTTTGCAAAACTTGTGCATAGGATTTTAAAATTTACAATTTATATTTACATTCAAAGTTATGAAATTGTCAGGGCTCTGTGTGCGGGCAGGTGGAGATGTGGATCCAAATGCAGGACTCGGAAACAGAATGCACCTCAAAAAACCTCAGCTTTATTGCTGGACACACTGACATAAGACATAATCTTTCAAAATAAAACAGGAAACAATAAACAAAGACGCAGACGCAGACTAAGAAACATGGACTTTACACGGGCAGAATTAAACTTAAACCAGAATAAGCTGGAACATACTAAACATCATCATCATCATCATCATAGCCTGACAATAGATCAAGAAAATAACCAAAAATACAAAATCAAACCAAAACATGAGAACTCAAAATGCTGGGTCAGAACTGACCCAGAACCGTGACAGAAATATGATTCATTAAACACGTTCGTGGTTGTTACAGTAAAAGAATATAACTTTTTCTACTCAAAGTTTGGGTTTTTTTGGTATGATTTCAGATCAGTTGTGCTAATACAGTATGTCAAAATGAAAACATAACTGTAAATTCAGACATGTGAGGCTGTGCTGAAAAGAATGATACCAAACATGGCAAAGTAAATAGTTTTTAAAGGTGAAATGTAGAGGTAAAATTGAAAGTAGTCAAAAACAGCCAATTATACCCTAATTGTTTTTTTTTTAAAGTAACGCAATTGTTACTTTTCTTAGTAATTAATTACTTTTAGAATTTTGTAACTCAGGTACTAACTCAGTTACTGTTTTGAAGAAGTAATTAGTAACTATAATTAATTACTTTTTCAAAGTAACTTGCCCAACACTGATTATTAGTTAGCTGGGTACCCAGACAGGTTGCCAGGCTTTACTTCTGTTTTGTTTCAACTGTGCACCCCTTTGACTGTGTTTGTGGTGATTGTGCCTTTTTTAATGTGATTGTGTGGCATAAACTTTGATTGCTGTGAGGTGTAAAGTCCATCCAGTTTTTGGTGAGTGAAACCTTTGTATTTTGTTTTAGCAAGTATCTCAGTCTGTGTGAGGCACGCATATTATCACTAAATCCTATGTTTAAACATGTAGTCTCAATGCGATTGTGACCTGTGTACAAATTGTAAAAAAAAACAGACAAAGATTTACATAATAAAAGGACGTATCATACATTATACATGCAAATTAAGAAAAATGTGCAAGAGTAATCAGAATCAGAGAAATCAGAGGATGCAGGTTTTTTGCTAGTGTGTTCCATTTATAAGCAGCAAAGTCCAAATGCTGGTTTTGGTATTCGATGGGACTGTTGTTAATTTTATGCAGGCTGCTGAACCTACATCTTGACTGCCACAACCACTACTTATGGCAGTCCTAATATGTAATGTTCGTGAATC
>NW_005187655.1:620910-622084 GCF_000239375.1 Pundamilia nyererei | reverse complement strand
TAGAAGCTGAAACACTGCTTTTATTTTTATATCCTTTCCAAGTGTTCTGCTTTCTGTCCTTGTGTGCCCCCTGCAGGTCAGAGCAGTGGCAGCAACTGAGTCGTGCAGAGAGGGACAAGATGGGGCTCGTTGTTCGTGATGTCGGGGAGTTTTGGTACTTCTGATTTTTATTATTTGAAGAACAAAAAGTCATGTGGGTTAGCTGGTTTCTGCCTCACATTTTATTCTTTTCCTTTTCCCTCAGGATGGATTTCGAGGACTTCTGTCAACACTTTACAGACGTGGTGGTGTGCAGACTGGTGGAGAGGACTCTGCTGTGGCCGAGATCTCGCTGGAGAGAAGTGAGCTGCTACAGGGAGTGGGTTCTACCTCCCCCCACCCATGGAGCACCTCCACCCACTGTGCTCCAGAGTAACCCTACACTTACCCTGAGTAAGAGCAGCAACGGGCCTGGAGGGACTAAGCAGCGTGGGAACAGAAAGGATGATCGACTAGGTGAGAGTCAACAGGAAGGAAGGAAAAGTGGAAGAAGCGAGCCTGATGTGAACAAAGTGACAGCAGAAAAGGGTGGTGGGAAGGTGAATGGAGTATGGAAGGTGGAGTTGGATAAGAGGAGCCGGTGTGGTGGATGTATCAATCACAGGGACACCTTCCTGCACAATCCACAGGTAAATATAAGATTGAAACCAGGGTTTGCATCAGCACATGAATGCTAATAATGACTTTTCATTCTTATTAGTTCATGTTTGAGGTGCGAGCCAAAGAGGAGGAGGTGCTGATTTGTCTGCAGCAGGAGGACAGGAGGATGTGGAGGAAAAATGGAAAAGGAGAAAACCTGCCTATTGGCTTTGAGGTGTTGAAGGTGAGCCGGGCCACTGAGCAACCTCACGTTTTTTGAATCATAAAAAAAATATTTCAGTCCTTCCTCATCATCTGCAGGTGGAGGTGAACCGCTGCAGTCGGGTGTAGTGCGTGGTGGAGCAGGCGGCCAGCTCCATCTACATGGATTCCCGGAGTGTGACACTGAGGGGAACTCTGACTCTGGGACGTTATGTTGTGCTGCCCACCACCTTCCTGCTTCGCCTCTTCTCCCACTCTCGTATCAGACTCAGGTGAAATGCTGGTCAGGAAAGAAGGGTTAGAAATAGCTTTGAACGTACTGAAAAGGTACGGA
>NW_005187655.1:617985-619888 GCF_000239375.1 Pundamilia nyererei | reverse complement strand
AAAAAAAAGCTGGAAATTTGACTATAATGTTTTTTTCTCAGTTAGGATCATAAATGTTATATAATTTCTTACATATCATTTCTCACACGTCAATAGAAAAAATCTCTTTTTTATTTTATTATCACTCAGCAGACCTACTTGCCTTAAATCACTGAAATGGTCAGTCAGCTAAGAGCATGTTCTGTCCTGTCCTGCCATCTCCCTGCAGTTGGACATGGCTGATGCCTGAACATCCTTTACTGGCTTCTTTCATGTATGTGGAGGAGCATCGGTTCTATTCTCTGCCCCCCCAAAATGACCGAGCAACTTGCCCTATTCCTAAGGGAAGACCCAGACACCCTTACTATAGTACGCTATAGTACAGGAGGGAGGAGGGAACGCCACAAAACGAAGGTGAGCAGACTTAGACTGACTCTTGTCTCGGGGGGAAGGCCTCAAATGATTTTTATGTAACAATATAACATTTTAAAAATATACATATATCATATATATACATATACAATACATAATTTTCATAAATAAATGAAACTAAAAGCACTTGTAGTAAAAAGCTAGAATCAGCAGTATGAAATACACACCGTAATTCAATAACAAATCTGACTTAACGACTATTTTTATCTCCAGTGGTCAGACTGAGCGGTTCGGATTACAGACCGCTGCAGACAGAGAACCAAAAGTTCACAGTTTGCATTCCTTTCTTTTAAAATCATTTTATCTGTTTTTTTAAAAGCATAAACATGTCAAATTAAAATCAAAGCATTAAACAGCACTGCGCTCATTTCTTTATCAGTACATATATGAGTGCATGTAATGAAATATCCGGTGACATCACTGGGACCCGTAAGGGTGAATCATTTTTAATAGCATTTCTTCTCATTAGACTCAAATCTGTCTTGTAGCATTACTACACATTACAATGCTTACAAAAACAATGCACATATACGTGTATTGCTGATATTCGCAGAGCTCCACTCCTCTGTTTAAATGCAAACAATAAACTTTTGAGAAGAACAAACGGCCCATTCACCTTTTATCTGCTCTCATGTGACAGCATTTGATTATCAGGACAGCTGCTATGTGTGAGCAGCTGCTGTAAGAAGTGAAGGACCTCAAACTGCCACGACCATTGCTTTGAGCAGAAAGATGATTTCACCCTAATGACACCCTTAGTAATTCAGCCTTATTTGCATTTTATGTTACAATCGTTCCTTCTTTCTCAAATATTTAACACCAGTTTAACATATTAGCCTGGAAATTTAAAAATAAATAAATATTGAAATATATCTCTGAAAACAGTCCAAAGGAATGAAACATTCAGAAACCTTTTTGGAGCCATTTTTTTAGGCCGGTGGTATGAAAAGAACAACAGTTTAAAATTGCATTAAGCAATTGTTTTTCAAACTGTTTTATTTAAGTATTGAAGTGTTTACACAGTGTGTTTCACAGTCATTTTGAAGCTTATCGTTAACAACTCTCATTATTAAACCGGATGTGTGTCAGAGCCTGTCACCTCTCGCCTCTTTCACAATCAGCTGACCGCGTGAGCGAGCGCTTTAGTTTGTACGCGCGCTCCCTCGAGGCGGAGGCTTTGCATCTGACTAGGTGAGGCTGTCAGAGACGCGAGCAGCTGGCAGGAGGTGAACTCGGAGTGAGCACAAGGTAAGAGATTTAAAAGGGAATCTGTCATTCGTTTATTTAAACACAGAAACTCATTTCCCCCTCCCTCTGTCTTTGTGTTGACTTTTTGCTGTTGTTTGAGGGCTCGAGAGACGACACGCGCTTCGTGTCTGTGTCCCACGCAGGCGGAGACGCTTACCGTCTTGCGAGCTTAAAAAATTAAGGCGAGGCTGCAGTTTAACGTTAAACGTGCTGGATAGGGAACATTATAAAGCGTATGGGGGGG
>NW_005187655.1:607501-616997 GCF_000239375.1 Pundamilia nyererei | reverse complement strand
TTTTTTTTTTTTTTTTAATCAGTTACATCTTATTGAGCGCTCAGAGAGCTTCAGTGTGGAACATGGCTCCTCCGTGAAATAGAAATATTTCAGACGTGCCATCTCACATAAAGGTAGGGTGATTTACTGTTAACAACAACGTCTCACTAAAAGTTTCCTCATTATCTCCCAATGCTAATGCTAGCTGCCGCTCTGCTAGTGAATTTGGTTTTCAGATTTGATATAATCTTCATGTCTTAGATATACAGTATGTTGTGACTGACCTGGTGTTTCATCAGATTAGATGTGCTGTGTTGCCATGACAATTTTTTTTCTGAGAGTCCTTTCAATTGAGATTGTTTGTGGCTCACCACCGCTGCCACCATCCTGTGTTTTTGTTCTTCCTCAACACATCACAGGAACGCTCTCTTTCTTCCTCTAATCCTGGTACCAGTCCTCATGTTATGGTACCAAACATCTGTTGCAGACTGATTTCGTAGTAGCCTGAAAAATACAGAGTTTGGTATCCAATCCTAGTGTGTGTGCTGCCAGCAAGCTGTTGTACTTAATCACATTGGGGAAAATTAAAAAAGAATAGAAGTGGTGGATGTTCATATGCTAAAATTGGGTCGTTTTCAAACATTTCTCGATGTTTGATAGCCCGCTTGATGACCTGACAAACCTGTAGGTTGGAGCGCACAGGAGCCTCAGACGAAGGAGGAGCTCACAGACAAAGATACAAATTTCTTGTATTGTAATCAGAAGATTTGTTTTGTTTGCTTCATTGTCACTGCCTTTTCTGGCTGCTCAAAATCGCTTTGCACAACTTCACTTTGACCTTTAAAAGAATCTGAACAATTTTTTTTTTTTCTCTCACCAGCTCAGCTCTTTATCTTCGTTTGCAGGTGAAGAAACTCATTAGGAAAAATGGCGAACAGTAACCTTCTGGGACGCATCCGGAACCATCCTCAACCCCCAGCACCCGCTCTAGGTAAAATCTGGTGGAACACTGGTGTCATAGTTTCATTTCTGTAAATATCATGTGAAGAAAATGAGTTCAGTGTTTTATTTTTCTTGCAGCGATTTCAAAGGTGATTTTGTGCGGCATGCCCATTGCTCAGATTGCAATTGGTGAGCTCCATACTTACTTGACTGAGTGTTCACAAGTATTAAAGTTTTCCAGGCAGCTCAGATTGTTCTTTTTTTTTTTAATCATCCTCCTTGTGTCCACCAGGGACAATATACCTTCATGAGTGTCCGCGTGAGCACTTCATCCCCATCTATCTGATAGTGGTGGGAGTCTTTGGCCTGATTCTGTCGTTGCTCTCCTGCTTGCCCTGCGCCAGGGAGCCCGAAGAAGGCACCTCCAACCCTCTGAGCACAATCTGCACAACCTGGAACTCCTTGACATCTGTCTTTCTCTTCTGCTGGTTTATCGCTGGTGAGTTAAAAAGTAAAGGAAGTGACCCGTTTCTGGTTGGCTGCCTGTTAAAATTGTGTAAATGCAATCATGGTCATCGGACAAACAACCAGCATAAATTCACACCGAAGAGATTAAACATTAACGGCTCTCAGCACCGCAAACAGAACAGGCAATGTTTACAGTGTGCTTCATGCAGGGTGCAGGATTCCCTGTCTAATCATTAAAACTGATATCCCACGCTAGCACTGCGTGAAAGAAGCTAGCCGCTACGAAAACGAGGAGTACAAGCTCGAAAACATGGATGTAAATTAGGACTGTAGTCTTTAGGGTTGAGTGTTGATTGATCAATATGCTCTCTTTTCTCATTGGTCAGAAGATCAATAGCCATTATTCTTGGCAGAGGGAAGAGCAGATCACAATCTGTATATGAATGATGGATGTAGCTTCCAGTTCTTAAAAGTTTAGCGAATGGAGAAGTTTCTTAAACCTGCGACGTGACTGCTGCGACGTGACTGCTGCGACGTGACTGCTGCGACGTGACTACTCTGGTTCTAAAAATACTTAAGGTTGTGCAAAGTCTCTGAGAAAATGCTCCTCAGCTTCCTCATTGTCTCACACTTCCCGATGGCCTTATCGCCCTCAAGTACTGGTATTTCCTGGGTAGGGGCATCCAAACGCCTCACAAGAAGGGATAAAGAAGTAAATTTAGTAAAGTTATGTTAGAAAATGATGGTGGTGTAAGATTTGGATTAATCCATGTCTGGGAAACTGGGCCTAGTTTTCAGAAGTAATCTGGAAGGTCTAATAAGATCAAGACAAGACATTATTTTAAAAAAAGGTTATGAATTAAGAATGTTAAAGGTGATCACAGTAGATAAACCTTAACTCATTAAAGACTTAAATCTATCCATAGGCTCTCAGTGTTTGCTGCTTTCTGTCAGAGCCAAAAAGTGCAGAAAATGTGTCAGCTGATGTTTTCAATCATCTTTTCAATTGTCTCTTTTGCTAGCTAACATCACCAGCAGTAGCTGACTGTATCTGTCTTAATTGTGGCTTTTGTGGTAGTGCAGTTATTTAGGTCATGCAGTACAGTGCTTCTGAGTCATGATAAAGTAGGTGAGGTAAACTTGATTGTGGATAAAATAGCGAATTTCTTGCTAATTAAATATTCCACAAAATAGCTGTTTATTATCAAACTTCAATCAAATTTTATCAGGCTCGCAGGGGCGCTGGAACCTATCCAAGCTACCATTGGTCGAGAGGCAGGGTGCGTTCTGAACAGATCTTCCATTTGTCATAGGGCGTTAACAAACTGCAGGCAGTTAATTGGGAATCTTTCTAATTTTTTTTTTTTATTATTTTAGCACCCCCAGCATCCTAATGAAAATGCTGGTAATCTGAATTTGATCATGTTTGAAAGTCTGTACTTGGATCAGAGTGAGCCTATAAGTTCTGTTTTGAACAACCAGGATAAAAGTAAGATGGATTAGATGCACATAATCCAGAGAAGGAAAAAACTGGATTACTAAAACCAGATATTTTTGAAGGGTGAGAATGAGAATGTTGTAACATGCAAGGGCCACTAGGTGGCAATATATGGCTGTTTTAATGGATTACTACACACAAACCCCTGAGAGGTACATGTAACATGAATTAAGATCATTAGAATAGTTGTCTAAGCTCAGTGAGGCTTCAAGTGCTGCTCTGCACATCCTGTCAGCTGTCAGGCCTCCAAACACTAAAGTCCAGCTTATGTGCAGAGAGATCAAACAATTATTATTCATTCTTCACTTCATTTGTTTTCCTTTTCTTTCTTTTTTTTTTTTAAGGTAATGTATGGATCTACTCTATTTATCAGCCCAACTACACCAAAAACGCAACAGATGTGAGCACCTACTGCAACAAGACCCTTTACCTGTTTGCCTTCTGGACCACCACTCTGGTTTACATCCTGATCGGTTTGTTTTTCATGTGCGGCTTCTTGGTCCTCCTCTGCTTCTGCCTGTGTGGCCGTGCCGATCCCGACGACGACGTGTAACGACTTTCAGAAACGATGACGGTACTGGACGCACACAATGAATATGCTGCTGATGCAGATATGTTTACGAATATGTTGTAAGTGTGTGATTTGACAGCGCATCTTGTGTTGAAAGATGAGCATTTTCTAAACCTCTGCAGCAGCTACTGTTTACAGGAATTTTATTCTGAAATCAAGAAGATCACTGGTGTTTAAGAATTTATGCGAGAGCTGATTCCAACAGCGAAATTATTTTTACTTTCCTATTTGTTTCCATGTTTGTCCCAGGAAAACACGTCTATATTATAAATGTGAGGAAGGTTTTTCTCACGAGGATCTCAGCTTGTCATTAAACTCTTTTAGTGACGCTACAGATAAATATCAGCCACTGACATCATTTACTGCCATCCTATTTGCTGATAAATGCCCAGCATCAGTCATTGCCAGGGTTCAGCTGATACATCTGTGAATCTGTAGATGTGCTGTTACATGATGAGCCACAAATTCGGGTTATTGAGTGTAAATGATGAAATGGTATCATTTGGTAATGGTATCAATCAGGGAATAAACAAATACCAAAAAAAATCCTGTGTAATGCAGTTTTTAATACTTTATAATTCTGTAAAGTGTAGGTTTGTTTTCTGTGGAAACCAACACTTCTCTGTATTTCACTGTTCAAAATGTAATCGCATCATTAAAGTCTGTCAGAGGTTTATCGCTGTAAGTTATGGATCATGAATCTTGACATTTGAAATAAAAGACCTGCTGTATTTTTGTCATGTCAGAAATAAAAATGAAAGACAAGAGTGGGAAGCTTTGTGTGGCTAATCGATTTTATCTGAAAAGCAGAAATTCTGGACCTACACGCTAAACGGTAGTTATCTGTGCAAGAAAGCATTAGACCCAATCGCACAATGGACGGTAAAGATATTTTTAGTGTATCTGATGTTTAAAATTTGCAATCTGGCACTGTCTCAATATCAAAGCTTATTTATTCAAATATCTGTTTCTGTGCAAGACGACTATGGTTAAGAATTGAAGTATGCACCTCTATACACCATTCTGTGCTAAATTATTAGTTATTACTTCTCCTGCTTGGCTCGCAGGACACCCTGTGTTTGTCCAGTCTTTCTGCCCTTAACCCAGCCGGTCACAGCAGATGGCCCCGCCCCTCCCTGAGCCTGGTTTTGTTGGAGGTTTCTTCCTGTTAAAGGGGAGTTTTTCCTTCCCACTGTCGCCAAAGCACTTGCTCATAGTGGGTCACTCGCTTCCTTTTTGTACTATTGTTGGGTCTTTACCTCGCAATATAAAGCGCTTGTGATTTGGCGCTACATAAATAAAATTGAATTGAAAAGGGTTAGTGTCTGTGAATAGTCAACTGCCACTGACAACTGACTAATCTGGACCATTGAAACCACTGAATAAGAGCCTATTATATATCATGATTAAAAAAAATCTAATGAATGATAAAAGGGTTTGAACGAGTGTGATTGTAAAACACTTAATTTTATTACTTTCCCTAAACTGGCTAGGCAGATAAATGGTTAGTTTATCAAACAGGTTGGTTCATATACAATGCAGTTCTGTTTGGTATGTAGAATACACCTTTCATTATGGGAAAACCTTTAAATTGCCTATATTATTGGTGTCACAAAAGAGAAACAGTGGAGACTGTAATGATTTCACGCAGGAAGCATAGAGGCTTGCAAAGTGAAAGGCTGGAGTGGCAGTTTTAGCAATTTTATTTATGAGTGGGGGCTCAGTGGAGATGAGGAAACTGTTATTTAGGTTTTTTTCTATAAAATAAATCAGAGAAAACTGTGATAGACTAATGAAATATTAGCAGTAATGCATTGTAAACAGATGCCAACTGCAGTTAAACCCCAGAGGAAGTGCTTGCAAATACGTGGCTTCCTGAGGACACAACTTTCTGTTTCATCACTAATCCTCCAGCATTGTTGTTTTGGTGGCGCAGGCTTCTTCCTTGATACATCTTCACATCTTTTTTCAGTGCACCTCCAGGTAAACACGTTTCCTTATAAAGAGAATGAAGGTATAACAATTTTTATGCTACTTTTGTACTTGTGAGTACTTGTAATGCCAGTTAAGACATGCTTATCAGTACATGACACTCAGTCGTTTGTGTCATATCGTCCCACTGGTGGATTTGTTCGGTGTTTCATAATACATCCTGTATTGTACTCTTTTATATTTGCATTTATGTTTAATAGGCTATTTACAATAAGTACTGTCCATTCATTCTCTTCTCCCAATCCAATCCAGAGGGGCTGGAGCCTGCATTAACTAAATGTTACTTTTCAAAAAAGAAAAGAAAAGAACCAAAATTTTCAAATAAATTTGTTTGTTTTGTGGTAGACTTCAAATGGGAGGAGCCACTTTATCAGTGTCCTTCAAAGGAAATTTTTTTAAAAGTTTTTTATGTTGTTGGTGGTTACTAACATTTACATACACAAAAGAGCCAGAAAAGATAAACTGGGTGTCTTACACAGCAGAAAGGTAATGCCTGATTTTATTTTCTGTTGGGGGTGGGGGGATTGGGTGTTTGCTCATTATGCAAGACTGTATGGATAGTAAACGCTTCTCTTCTCTGGCAGGCTGATCTTTTCATTTTCCTGACAAATAAAAACAGCTGGACTGTCTGGATCTGTGCTGGTGAAAGTTGGCACAATGGCAAAACAAACAGGATCATTAGGTAAGAGAGTCCTGTGCAGCACATCTGCAGCTGTTGAGCTGTCTCATTTGTGATGTTAAACATCTATTCTGTCTCCCTTCAGTTTGCATCTTAGGGCTTTTATTCGTCACAGTCTTTGCTCAAGTGATAGTTGGTAAGTGAAAGAAGCAGCACATTCAGACTGAATTTATCTGAATATATATTACCAGTGCATGTAGCATGTGTTATTTTTATGATATTATTAATAGATTAGTTGCTTCACATACAGAGATAACAGGACCAGACAATAGAAGATGACATGCATAGTTGTAAGAATACCATAGCTTCCCTTTATGCTCCTGCACTTTAACTAATGATGGTGCTGAAGGTGTTTTTGTCTTCTCCAGCCTGAATTCCAAACAAATTAGATACATAACATCCGAGACTACCTCTCAGCATCAGTAAGACGTCCCACACATATTGACAAATATTGATTGTTTGCTCCACACTTTTTGTTAGGATCTGATCGCTCAAGAAAGCAGAAGTTGTAAAAGCTTAACAGTTGAATTAAGAAAACTGTGACTCCATGAGCGAGCCCTTCACTGTGTCCCCAACAATACACCACACCAGTGTAGACTAGATCAAATAAACAGTTCATGAGAAAAGCCAGAGGTTTATAATAAGATAGTCATCAAACAGGTGACGTGCAAGAAGTTCTGGTGATATTTTGTCTTTGTGCCTAAAAGGTGGGGAGTACTTCAAGGACTGTCCAGGAATTCCCTTCATCCCTATTTATCTTTGTGGACCCATCTTTGCCTTCTTTGCATGGTGTATGTACGGGTCATGTAACCTGCTTTGTTGGTCCGTGACCACCCTCTTCTTCATTTTCTGGTACATTGCTGGTAAGCTTTAAGGGTATTACTCAATTTCTAACCACAGCAGGCAGCTCTTGAAAAATAACATGACGCCTGCACAGCAGAAAATACCGCATTAAGCAAGCAACAAGTATGACAGAGAAAGAAAACAAAAAGCAAAACTATACGCATAGTTAATATAGGAATTATTCAAGTAACCAAGTGATAAGTTCAGATCCTAAACCTAAACCTGACCAGTTTACTCTGGAAATGGACATTTTTAACATCAAGGAGACTTTAACTTGGCAAAATAAAGGATTAATTAAGCAAAAATATACTAATTCAAGTACTGATGGGATTAAAGGAGGAGCTTAAATCGCTTGTTTCTAGCTGTGGAGGAAGTTAGGTGCTGCACCAAAAAAAAAACAGATAAGGAAAATAGAAATAATGAAAGCTAAAAAACGACTGGATTCATCACAAAGCTTGTGTTTGTTCTCCTCTCAAGTGCCCGAAGAATAGAAATATATAACACATTCTATTCAATTGTTTCTTTAATTGATATTGCACCAAAATCATTCATTTTGTGCGATCTCTCTCATATTTCTGCAGGTAATGCAGTGATCTACAGCAATTATAAACAACTTCAGATTACAGACTACAGATACTGCAACCAGACACTCTACCTTTTTGCATTTTGGAGCACCACTCTGACCAACGTCTTATTATTTATGTGTTGTTGTTGCCATTGTAAACAAGAGGCAGATGAGGTTGATGTTCAAGTATAAATACACACAGAAGGTCAAAATCAGTGTGTATGCTGTCTAATGAGTGTTTTTATGGGATATGTGTATTTAAAGCATATCATCAAATGGATAATACAGCAGCACTGACATTATAATTGACGTGTAAAATGCAGGATTTAACATGTTTATGTTTTTGTAAAAATGCTTTTGATATTAGCATGAACTTGAGCTTTTGATTCATTATTACAAATAATATTTTCAGCACTTGATTACATGTGCACATAAAACAGGTTGGTTGATGATTTTCTGCCTCACTGAGCCACTGGCAGCTCAGTTATTACGAACTCGAGATTCTCAAAGGTCCAAAACATATAAAGCTGAAATGCAATGAAATGTGGCAAAAACAAAACACCAGGGAGAATATTTATTTCATAGAATGCTGCAGCTGAAAAAAGTTTATTCTTCAGTGGAATTGTTAGTTAACTCCAGTGCTGTGCAAAAGACCACTTAAAAAAAAAACCTAAAACTAACAAAAACAAAAACTAACAAACAAAAGCAAGAAGAAAAAAACAACAACAACAACAACAACAAGATAATCTGGCTGTTTGGAAGCAAAATATAGATAAATGAGGGGGTCTCAAGACTTTTACTTAGTGCTTTATTAACAACAGAAGTATAGGATTATTGCAGAGATAGTACCTGTATTTAGCCTGAAAATAGCAAATATTCAATAAAAGCACCACATATCCATATTAGGACAAGTGATCTTCCTAATATGTTAATGATTTTATTTACTCCTCTAGTATTTTATATAAAGTAACGTTTGCTAATAATACAAATCTGTTTTGTCTCATGAAAACTAGATAATCTCCAATATATTATACATTTATTAAGTTATTGTTTGCAAAAATGTAAAAAAAAATTAAAAAGTAGTTGTATTTAACTCAAACAGAAACTAGAAAAATGTTGACAATGTATGTATGCAGATAAATAGTAGTATATCAAGAGGGTAAAATCTGCAATATTTTGGAAGGTTTGATGACTTTGTGACTTCCAAGAGGCAAATTGATGGTTTTATGAAAAAAGTTTCCAAATATGTTGGCTTATTTTTTAAAATTCAGAAATTGTCCTGAATGTGAATCATTGTAATAATTACATGGTGTAATATGTGTCCTGCTCATTTTAGGAGATTGCAGACGTTACAAAAAGAGTTATATTTAGCTGTATCATGGTCCAAGGTAGATCCCCCTAATCCTCTTCTTCATTACAGACTTCTGAAGTTGTTTAAATATAACATCCTTCATAATGCCCATGTAATGCATAATGTTGTTTTTTTGTTTTTGGTTTTCTTTCTTGGGGGGGTTACGTGTCACTCTTCAGATGTCACTGGATTCGTGTTATCTTTAAGGTATTCTTAAGATGTTTGAGTGATTTAGGGTAGTATGATGATGTCTTTTGGGAATTATATATATATATATGTATGTATTTCATATATAGTCCACATTCACAAGTTATTCACAAATCATTATTTCACAAAGAACTGCATCATATTCATGATCATGTTTGAATTTGTATTGTAGTCGATTTGTGATTTGTGAATAAATTGAACTGACAGTGTTACATTTCCTGTTTGTTCTTTATGTGAAATCGTTTCTTCATCGCTCATGTTTGAATCTTAGTTTCACTTCTTCCAAGTGGAGCAAAAACAGACTACAGTTATATTCGAACTCCACTAGATGCTCCCCTAATGCCTTTACATCCCGTGACATTAATGCCTTTGCAAGAATCTGTAATTCAGCAATATTTTCT
>NW_005187655.1:590356-605886 GCF_000239375.1 Pundamilia nyererei | reverse complement strand
ACACCTCATCGTTAAATAAACTTAATTTTACTGCATTTAAAACATCAAAACACACATATCCTTGTTTTTGTTCAATCTTATTAAAACTTAAAAACTTTACGTTGAAGTTACATTGTAACTGACTTTCAATCAAGAGAGTGAGTTAGAAAACACTCAGGTGCCGCCCCCTCATAAGAAGTGCACCAAAATTCCATGTCAAAAAGTACAAATGGCACAAACAGCTTACCGCTCCTTCAAAATGGAAGAAGCATAATTATTAATAATAATTGTCACAGCTGTGTTTACCCTGCACTCCCATAGTGGCTGCTGTCGTAAAAAATCAGCCTGCTAATCAATCAAATCAATCTACTCGCGCCTCGTCCTCTTGGGGGCGCTCTCAGCTCGTGGGCTCACCTGCTCACTGAGTTCACCAGTCAGTTTGTAGGAAGTGTAAAGTCCTTCAGTGGACATTAGAGCCGTCTGTTAGTGTGCAAACTGCACAGGTAAAATGTATAAAATGAAAAGGTGAACATGGTGTTGATTTGCAGCTGTGACTGACTGAAGCTTTCATCTCAGGAACCACAGCGAGGCGTAGCAGGTAAAACAGCTATAAGGATGGAGGTGTTTAACAGGTTTGCAAGAAAATCAAAACAAAAAAGAAAATAGTTTAGTTCAGCTAAACACTGATAATCCCACTTTGACTCAGCTAAAATCAAGTCCTTTAAGTCACAAACCACTTCAAGAACCAGTTTGAAGCTCAGATCATCCCTGGTTTGTTGAACATTACTTCACTCCGGCAGCTCTGAAGGCTGGTAATAGCAAGATACAACTGCTGAAGCAGCCAGAGGTCTTTGTGCTGTTCTGGTAGATGTGCCGATCTGCTTCTCCTACATGATTTGGTCCATTGGCTTATATGTTATTGTAATTTTCCACATGTAGCTTTTGCAATGATGAACCAAAGATAACAGACCTGCAAAATGTCAGATGCTAAAGTTTAATCTTAAGGACAGGTTGTTTTTTTTTCCCACAGACATGTAGTGACAAACGCAAGAATCACAATAGAGTAGGCTATAACAGAATAAAGTCTGCACACATATTATACTCTTGAGTGATGTCCTATTCTTAATATATTTCATTTAATATGATGTCAGCCGACCCTTTTCCTTTTATAACAAACCCCCGGCACCCTGGAGCTGTGACGTCACCTCTGAATGGGTTTTAGATAGTTAAGCTAGTGCGTCACGCTCATAGTGTCTTTATATTTCTGTTACTGTACAGACAGTTGGAAACCTCTCAGGATGATGCCAGCTAAGCCAACGCGATTTCAGTTTTGTTAGCTAATAAGTGAAATGCGACCAATAAACAGGAGCAGCTACACTGTATACGAGTTTGTTTGTTTTTTCTCACATTAATATTAGCGTTTATTCTGAAGAGTAAACCTCTTCCACCCAACTTAAGGCCGTTAATCTGTGGGTCGGACAAACAGTTTATTGGGAAATGAAAGTTACACCACCTGATCAACTATGATACGCAACCAAATTTGCGCTTAGTAACTAATTCTGTTTTACCAGTATTAAGGCACATAGATGAGTTTGTCCTGTAAAGAGGCTCGTGCACCTCTCAAATGGTTGAAATCGTGACAGAGAGCATCTTTAGCATAGTTATCAGCAGCTCTAAGATAAGAGAAGGCCTTACTCCAGAGCATGGACACTGCAATCGTCAATTCATGAACTAAACTATATGGAAACTTTGCAAACTTGTCATTTTGACCGGCAAATAAAATCTTTTTCATTTAATTTGAAGCTATAATTGAACTCATGGAAATTTTTGGTTTCCTATTTGCACATTAATTTCTATTTCCTAATATTCTGATTTACTTCATTTTCATGCAACAAAGGTGACACAGGTGGGAAGACTTGAGTAGGGCAGCTGGAGCCTGGAGCAGAAGTTTCCTGCCCACAGGAAGTGGAGATTAAATAATCGTTGACTAATTGAAGAGAAAAAAAAATTAGGCAGATTAGTTCACTATAAAAATAATCGTTAGTTACAGCGCTAGTGTTCTGTTGGGTTGGGGTCAGGACTTTGTGCAGGCCAGTCAGATTCCTCCACACCAAATGTGTCTTTATAGACCTTTCTTTGGTGAACTGGTTTGCAGTCTTGTTGGAACAGGAAAGGGCCATCCCCAAGCTGTTTCCAGAAACTCTTGAAAAACAACCCCACACCATAATCCCCCCTCCAAATAAGTTTGCATTCAGTGCAATGCGGTCAAACAAGTACCGTTCCCCTGGCAACTGCCAAATCCAGACTTGCCTATTGGCTTACCAGACAGAGAAGTGTGATTCATCACTGCAGAGAACACGTCTCCACTGAGTCCAGTGACAGCGTGCTTTACACCACTGCATTGACGCCTTGCATTGCGCCTGGTGGTGTAAGGCTTGGATGCAGCTGCTCAGCCTGTGATTTTATGTGGCCTACCACTTCCTGGCTGAGTTGCTGTTGTTCCCAGTCGCTTCCCCTTTGTTGTAATACCAGCTGACTGTGGAATATTTAGTAGCCAGGAAATTTCACGACTGACTTATTGCACAGGTGGCATCCTGTCACGGTACCATGCTGGAATTCACGAGCTCCTGAAAACGACCAATTCTTTCACCATTCTTTGTAGAAGCAGTGTTCGCGACTAGGTGCTCGATTTTATACACCTGTGGTCATGGAAGCGATTGGAACAACTGAATTAATTCATTTGGATGGGTGAGCGAACACCGTGGACAGCACGGCGTAGCTTGATTGCGTGAGGTTTAAAGTTCTCCTGAATATTTTATGCATTTCGTTTGATTTAATCGATCCTATGAATTGAAATTCCAGCCATCAATCTTTATCTGAATCAATTTTTTCTAAACTTTAAACATTTGCACTTTATCAATAAGTAGACAGCAAATTAAAAAGTCATCCAGACAGCATGCTGTTCACGCCTCTGTCCAGATAAGAGCTCATTTTATCTGTTGGGAGATCCTTTACCTGTGGAAAGGATGAATCACAGGTTTCCCACTATGTGCATGTAACGCTGTGCAAGCGGGTGGGTGGGTGGCATTCCTTGTGATGAACTGATTAGCTACACAGATGGGCGCGTCCGACTGGGAGAATCCGAGTTTGACTAATTACAGGAAAACTGTTAACTTCTGTGAGTCACACAGAGGCCGACTGAACTCATATTGTTAAAATGAAGAAGGTTTCATTAAACAACAAGAAAAAAAACTACTATTTTTTTATTTTTTCATTTATTTTTTTACACCAAATTTTCACATTTCTGACACAAGACACAAACTATTATGGATTGAAACCACTTTCAACAGCTGGCTGGTGGATTTGTGAAGCAGCAGTTCTGCCTTCCCTCTGAGTCTTGACTAAATGTAGATTTTGTGGGTTTTTTGAGTCAGAGGGCTGGGCTTAGCTTGCCACAGACTGAGGCAGGAAATATCTCGCCTAACTGTGTGTGTTTAAGGTCGTGCTGCTTCTTGCATTGCTGCTCTTCTCTCCACTCCCTGCTCAGACGTGTCTTGTGCCACCGCCAGCTCTCTTCCCAAGGTAAGCCTTATCACGGATTTGTTTTTTTGCTTCCCTCTACAGTTCTTCACTCTGATTTCTTCTTTCTGTTCCCACTTTTCCTTTTCCCTGTACTTTCCCCCTGTCTGCTCAGCACATTCCTGCTCCTGGACAATGAGTCTTCAGTTTCACGTCAGTGGGACTCGCCTCTGTCCATCATTTCATTCAAAGTTTGCCCTTTTTCACTGCAACGCTCTTACAGTTAGCAGCGAGGGAAGCCCCGTGTTTTTCATTTCCTTTCCTTTTACAGCTTTCTAACAATTTCCTTGAGGTTAGGGTGTGGCACTGAAGTAACTTCCAATCTGTGTCATTACTTTAGACAAGGAAGTAAACTACCCTTGGCTTTAAACCAATGCTGTCACATTGAATTAAAATGACACTGTTTCCTTTCTAACCCCTATTTGTTTTTCAGTCCACTCAGTATCTCCATCACTCTGTCTTGATTTCACTCTCATAAACGTAGAGCCCACTGAACCGTACACACATCCTGTTCACCAGTCGCCAACTAACAGATTGCTCTCAGGTCTCTCCACGCCTGATGCTCTGTGCACCTGCATGTTGTACGCTCTCATATTTCATTGTGTGCCCAACAGCGCATGAATGGCTGCAGCAGCCTATCTTTGACCTTGTGTATCCATCTAAGCCCTCCCTGTCGGCTCTCCTCTCCATCTAACCAGGCGCCACTTGATGCTTCAGTGGACAAGGCCAAGAGGGCATCTTTGCGTTTTTACCATTTTAACCCCTTGAGCGACCTCGTTTTCTGCTCCGCAACTCGTCTTTAGTTCGTTTTGCTTTGTTTCTCCGCAAAAGATTGGTCTGGATTTTAGAGATTACAGTGCTCAGTTATTATGCTCCGTATTAAATAGACCAGAGGAGAAACTACTGATTTTAAAATACCCCTCATTGTTTTAAAGGCACGTGAAAGATGATTTTGAATGAAACCAATACCCAAATTTGAAAAATAATAGAAACCTAAAATGAAGTAAGAAAGAAATAAAAAGAGAAATAAAAACAGGCCTGTCGGTATTTATACGTTTCATGGAAACTGCAGTAAACAAAAAAGAAGCAGATTTCGGTTTTTGGAAGTTTGATGCCAGGCTTGTAATTTAAAAATGAGCTTAGCTTCAGAGCTAGTTTTGAAAAGTAAAATTGTAGTTCTGAGGTTACTCTCTCTATATTACTATTTACATTGTCATTGAAAAACAATTAAGCCTAATGCTGTAACTAAAAAGATGCCCCTTTCAAGACCTCCTCCTGGGACGCTGTTCTTTAAGTTTCATCAGGCTGCTAATGCATGACCCACCTCGTGCAGACTGTTTCATGAAGTCGACTTACTTTTGTGCAAATACTTATTTATATTTTTTAACTTCATTACATTTGGCTTCATTGTTACGAAGTATTTTGGGTGGTTGCAGCTGGGCCACTGCAGCATCTTGATCATTTTCCTTTTCAGCTGTTCTGTTGCAGATGTACTGCTGTGCTTGGATCATTCCCCTCTTGCATGAACCAGATTAGCTTTAGCTGTCAGACAGATGGCCTCACGTCTGACTTTAGCATACTTTGGTATACGGAGGACTTGATGGTCCACGTTCCCCTGGCAGCCTGTCCACACAAGCCATACTTGTTCAGTGTTTTTCTACCGGCATGAACTCTAACATTTACCATCCTAACTGAGACCTGTAGAGTCTGACATGTAGCTTTTGGGCCTTATCTTGGGGTAGAATTGCTGTGACGTACGCTCCTGAGCAGATTATGGCATTGTGTTAAGACACCTGAATGCTTCAGATCTCCAAACTGCTCACACTTATCAGCAACTGGCTGCTACTTACCCTCTGATCCTCAGAGGCTGGATACAGAAATGCTTTGCTTAGACCAGGCCTTCGCTCCTGTTTTAAAGAGGACAAATGGGGACAAGGGAAAGAGATGCGATAGAGGAGGGGGAAACAGTGGAAAGACGAAGAAGCCAGCAGCTCACTCTCACTGTAATTATCAGCTTGGTGTTTAGCTTTAGCCAGGAAACCAGGAACCCGACTCTCCCCACCTCCACACACACACAGCGTCCTATCTTCGGGCCTCAGGTAGGCTTTCATCACTCCGGCTTCAGTTACCTCCCACATATAAGCTAACAAGGCCAGGTGAGCTCAAGCACTCCTCCTCGTCAGACCCCTCGATATCTTACAACCTCAAACACACAACACACACTCCAGTGGACACGCAGAATGGACCTGGAGTCAGACAGCATGCCGGAGGTACCAGAGGAGATCATACAGTTAAGTGGACCGGTGCTTTTATTTGTGCCTCCTTACTTACTCTTCGAGCGGCTGTCCAAGCACTGTAACCTTAACCCAGTGGCCTCTGCATGTGCCGCCTTTCTCTGTTTCCCTGCACCCCCTCTACACTACTCAGTATATATGTTCAAATGCTCACTTCACTGCGCTGTTTGCTCGATTGACAGTTTACAAAAACAATGCTGAGTTTTAAAAGCATGTTGACATCCTGTTAGTCTGACCACAGTGCCGATAGTCAGCACTGATAGATGCGCTGTTTTCTGCTGCCGAATGAGTTTTTTTAAGACACATAACGCAGTAGCGCTGGGAGCAGCTTCTTACATGTTGGATCATCACTTGACTCTAATCCCTATAATTAAGCTAATTGCTTGTTTCCAGCCTCCCTTTATCTTCCCGTTGCCTCTGTAGCAGCACAGTTAAAACAAAAACTTCTCACTTATATGATGATAGAGCTAAAAGAAAGCGTTAAAGTGTAAGTGCTCCACCCGTGCTTCATTTTATAAACAGATGTTTATCTAAATGCCCGTTGGGGCTCACCCTGAATGTGTTATGACACCCATAAGTTTGCCACCTTTTTTAAATTAGTTTTATCGCAAGAAAAAAAAACAACCCCAGAGCTTCTTGACGTTGTGAAACATTTTTATGATAAGGTTGATGATGAATATGAGAAACTGCAGATATACATCAGCATGCATCAATATGATAAAGATTATATAAAAGCTGGGAAGTCTTTCTTCTCGCTCGTCATCGACACTAAAGTTAATATTTATCAGTATTTATCTTTGACATCTTGAAAGTTCATTTTTGGCCATTTAAACCAGTTGTCTCATCATCAGCTACTGTTTAGCCACTTCCTGTTTATTTTGAGGTCTCTGTTCTGTTTCCCACCCTTTGGTACCACACCTGTGGTCAGTTAGGAATTCAGTCTGCTTAGTATACACCAGTCAGGCATAACCTTATGAACACCTACCTAATATTGTGTTGGTCTCCTTTTGGTGCCAAAACAGCTTTGATCATGGACTCCACTCGACCTCTGAAGTGTGCTGTGGTTTCTGGCATCAAGATGTTAGCAACAGATGCTTTAAATTCTGTAAGATGCAAGGTGGGGCCGTCATTGATCAGGTTTGTTTGTCCAGCACGTCCCGCAGATGCTCGACTGGATTGAGATCTGAGGAATTTGGAGGACAAGTCGACACCTCAAGCTCGTTGTGCTCCTCAAACCATTCCTGAACCATTTCCGCTTTGTGGCATTATCCTGCTATTTAGAAAGGAGGAAAGGGAGGGGCAGAAGGTCTAGTCATTTTCACATACTTCAGTGACGTATGGGAAAATCCCCTATATGTCCAGGGCGCTTTCTTTCATTGCTCTCTGGTCCCATTCTGATGCTCACATGCTCTTTGTTGTCGCTTTCGGTGGTGGACAGGGGTCAGCATGGGTATCCTAACTAGTCTGCAGCTATGCAGCTATGCAGCTATGCAGCGCCCTACACAACAAACAGTTATCCTCTGTGCACTCTCACATCTTTCTATTCAAACCGGAATTATATTTTTAAACTACAGCAGCTCATCTGTTTGAAATCACCCTGTTACTGGTTCACCATTGTTCCTTTCTTGGATCACTTTTAATAGATACTGACTGCAGAATGAGAACATGCTACAAGATCTGCAGTTTGGAGATGCTCTGACCCAGTCGTCAAGCATCACAGTTTGGCCTTAATCAAACTTGTTGAAATCTTTACACTTGCCCGTTTTTCCTGCTTCTAACACATCTTTGTGGATAAAATGTTCACTTGCTTGATACATCACGCCCACTAACAGGTGCTATGCTGAAGAGGTAATCAATGTTGTCCGTTCACCTGTCAGTGGTCATGATGTTAAGCCTGATCAGCTTTGCACTCGTCAGTTGTCAGGCTGATTCTGTTTATCACCGTTATCAAATATTCCTGACACGATCTCGCGTTTTCTAGTTTTAGCTCATGAGCTCGTGCCATGGCATTGTCATCCATTCATTCCCAATTCACAAGAATCTCTGCTTTTCCTGCGCTGTTGGTCTCATTTTAGTGAAACTTACAGTGATCACATAAGTTTATCCAAATTATACTCAAAGTCACTGTCATTTTACAGCGCCTTTTATATATGTTTTCACAGTATTACCTTCATGCATACTATTTACAGTTTCAGCATTTCAGCCATTCAGCAAAGTCAGTGACACAAGAATCTCAAGGTTCACAGAGTTTGTACAAAATTGTAAAATTGGAGTCGAGTGGTCCTATTGGTTAACTTCCTCGTTATATGGGTGTGGCCTTCATATCACAAGCTAACTGCAGTAATACAATCAATGCAACAGTGCTGCTGCATGCTCATAATTGTATGCTTTTTATATCAATGGTTACTACTACTACTACTTTCACAATACTCTGACCCAAAGTCCTTTCATTTGGTGGTGAATGAGATTAATTTGTCCAGATTATCACTGTTTCCAAGCCACCCTAACTTCTCAATAGATTCTAACTCTCACTAGTTTGTGTTGCACAGCCAATGACGAAACTTTGTGTATTTCACAAATTAACTGTGGTCATCACTCCAACAAAGTCAACTTCAGCATGGTCTGTCTTCATCCAGAAGATCTTGCTGAAAACTGTAGAGCAAGGAAGCTGGCCATCACTTAAGTTACAGTTTCTGTTTTTCTGTTTAAACAACATAATTCTTGTTGCGTGGAAAGTTCACTAACCTAAAGAAATGGCCACCATCCCAGAGCTTTCAAAATATATCTTGGTCTTTTTCAGTAGATAAAGATTGCTGACTTAATCACCCTTACCTTACAAAACAGCAACCCTTCACTCGCATGATCCAATGAGTCGCCGCCCCGGCCAAGGACAACTCGGATGTGCTTGAAAGCTCCCAAAAAAAGACACTTCAAGCCTTTCCAGTGTGATCTATTGCCTTTTTATTTCTTTGTAACAAAATAAAACTTAAATACTTGTCCTATTAACCAATATATACATAATAGTTTGGTTAATAGGGCAAGTATGTAGTAGTATGTTGGCAATAAACTAGGGACCTGTCCAGGGTGTTCCCCGCTCGCCACTCTATGGCATTTCAAATAGGCTCCAGCACCCTCACCACTGTGACCTGGATAACACTGAACAAGCATATAAAAACCGACTGATGGTCAGAAATGAACAGTACACATATCATGAAGGGGACAAACACCATCTTTATCTCAATTTTCCACTTGTCCAATTCTGGGTCGTGTGTTGCTGAAGCCCTAATAAGTACAAGCAATAAAAAATATGATTGCAAGTTTCCACAATCTAGATGCAATGTAAAAATACAGTCAGGCACAGTGAGAGATAATGACATGAAAGGTGGTGACGTTGGTGATCTGATCCCCCTACAAAGCTAACTGTCTGCTCTCGTGCAAAGAGACAAACCAGAAAAACCAACCAAAGACAGGAAGACGTGGGCGTATGGTTGGATGACGCACTTGTTTGTGTACTACAAAAGAAAACACAAATTTTTCGTTGCTAATGAAAAACAAGAGGGGCACGATTACTCGAGTCCACCCTGGCCTCATTCCTACCTGCGACACCAACTGTTTTTGTGCAGTGGCGCTACGGCTGCGTTGGTGTCGTGTTGCATAAAAGTCATGTAATGTAGCTTGTGGTCCTTAGGCAGCAACACAACCCACACTTTGTGTCTACTTGAGGTATAATTACACTCATCACAGTGTCTCCAGCCTCTGTTCTGTTGCCTTAGAACGATTGCGGTAAGAGCGAATCAAACAACCTCCAGCTACATTCAGAAGTGTACCTTCTCCTTGAGTGTGGAGAGGAGTGTCAGTTTAGTGAGAATTTAGGCAGCTTTCAGGAGTAGACAAGAAAGGTCACGTAAATCCGCTCCGTTTAGACACACTGTGGCTTCAACTTCCTCTTTTACTTCTACTTACTCCAGCCAAATCCGTGCACGCGCTCCCATGTAGAACAAGTTACACAACACTGTTTTGCCACTTCCTGTTTCTTCTTCCTTCTTTAAGGGACATGATGTGTGACTCAGATGTCCTCCATGGATAAGCTTCCCATGTGCTCCCTACTCTTTATTTGTTTTTTTTCTAACACCTTTTTACTTTGTTCTTTTCTCCATGTAGTATGCTCCCCTTGAAGCCAGTGCCAGGTCAGTTCAGCCCAGAGGTCCGGCAGCAGGGCCTGTGGGTATGGAGAGTAGAAAAGATGAAGGCGGTGCCACTAGATTCCTCTGAGGTGGGAGCTTTCTTCAATGGAGACTCCTATTTGGTGCTGGATAACCGCGGGGAGGAGGGAGCTGACCTCCACATGTGGATAGGTAAGAGACTGAAGACGCATCTGGCTTATGCAACATGCTACCCGATGCAAATCAAACACAAACTAGTCTTGACTTTACTTGGAGAAAAACAATGGAAGAGTATCTGATTTCATTTTACTCCACCCAGTAAAAGAGCTAAGCATTGTCTGGCGCTCGCTACACACATAACCCTGGCTGAAAGGCTAGTAGCCACCCCGCTGATGGTGATGACACACGAGACACTCTGCTGCCCTGATGCATCATTGTGTGTCGAGAGAAGCTGGATGAAGAGGGATGATGAGGGAATGAGTCCAGAGGGAAGCATTAAAAATACAGGAGCACTGTTATAGTACTCAAATGTGGCTGTTGTTTCCAGCATGTATCCGGTGCTTTGGTAACACTAAGCTGATTGTCACAACTTGGAGAGCCCTCTCTTCGCTCTAACATGCACCTCTGTTAATCCTCCCTCCTCCTCTTCTTGATGGACCGGCGGTGTCTTTGTATGTCCACTGTTTGTTTAGTTCAGCTTTTTTTAATCAGTCGTACCAGCGCCTGATTAGAGAGTATAACCTTTTTGGGTTTTTTTATAATAGGTACAATTTACAGATTTCCACTAAATATGTTGGATACAGGTAAATAATAAAGCTGCTATTTGAAAAGAGGATATCGATGCGAAGCAGTGTGTGAAACGCTAAGCAAACCTTTAGTGCTTCCACATAAACAAAGAGGGTAAGTAGCAGCCAGGTGCTGATAATCAAATGCACTTGATTAACTGATCCGACCTGGCACTCAGGTCTGTGTTAACATGATGCCAAAGAGAAAAGATGTCAGAAGTGGTCTTGGAGAAGCAACTGTTGTTGCCCATCAAGGAAGAGTTATAAAGGCATTCCAGTCTACAGTGAGAAAGATTATTTAGATTCAACTGGAAACAAGTTCAGAGAAATTACAAGCAAGATCATCACAAACACCTCATACCAACTGTGAAGCTCAGTGGTTGAGGGGTGATGATTTGGGTTTGTTTTGCAGCCACAGGAACTGGGCAACGTGCAGTCATTGTGTCACACATGAACTCCTCTGTGTACTAAAGTATTCTAGAGTCAAACTTAAGGCCGTCTGTCTGACAGCTAAAGCACGACTGAAACTGGGTCATGCAACGGGACAATGATGCCAAGCACAGCAGCAAACCTACAGCAAAATGGTTGGAAAAGAAAAGAATTAAGGTGTTGCAAGGCAAACCTCAACCTTATTTTAATGCTTTTGAGCGCCCTCAATGAAATGAAGCAATGCTGCAAATAAGAATGGAAACAATGTGAGGCACTGATAGTCATACAGAAACCATTACTTCAAGTTACTGTTGCTAAAGGTGGGTCGACAAACTACCCAATCTTTGGGTGGATTAAGTTTTTCACACACTGCTTCTACACTTTGGCTCAGTTTTTGTTAAATAAATAATGACACAGTCTAATGAGTAATGTGTTGTTGCTCATCTGAAGTTGTATTGACATTATTTGAAGACCTGGTAAGAAACTCGTGGTTTTTTTTTCTTCTTCTTTTTTATTATGTCCTGTATGTTAAAGTGTAATTCTGCAGAAGAAGAGGCAGACTGTGGCTTTCTTGAAAACTCCTCGTGCTTATTTGTCACAGGAAACCAGAGACAACAAAATAAATTCACTCTGCTCCAGCTATTTTTGGAAGAACCGTTTTAGATTATAGATTTATTTCCTTTAATTGAAGCTGTTTGGCCAGCCCACAGTTGTTCCTGACCCCTGTTTAAGTATTAATACTTAGTTTTACTGGTGAAGTTAAAATTAGCTTTAGTCTAGAGTAGGAGTAAAGGTTTAGGAGCAATCAGTCTTATGTAAGCAGTACAAGAAATAAGACAATGTGCAGAGAAGCAAGAAAGCAAATATGCAGTGTGTAATATTTAGATATGTTAAGAAGCCTGATTGGCCTGGTGGTACAAACTGTCTGTAAGTCTGGTAGCACATGTAGCAGTACTCATATGTTATTTGCAGAGCTAACAGTGCTTTGTGGCCGTAGGGCTAGATGATGCACTAGAGGTCCACAGATAACCTGAATGTCCAGGAAAATGTGTGGCACCACTCTCTGTAGGCTAATTTCTGCACCGTCTCCTAGCTTTAGTATAATGAGAGGTCAGCTTCAACTCTGACATCACAAAATACAGAAGTAAATACGTTTTGAATTTGTAGGAGTTCAAATTATAATCAGAAAGTGACTCAAGTAGTCGAAGCAGCTCCTACTGGATGCACTGAGGCGGCTTTATCATCACAAACTTCACCTCAGCTGGTCGAACGTATTAATATCTTACTGAATGCTTTGGGAAATCTGCCATAAAGTTCTCACATCCCCAATCCTTTATAAATAAACTGAGTTTTTGTACAGGAAGAACATGCTTTTCAGTGACCTGTGCTCCACCCCCTTGTTCCAGGTGAAAAATCGTCTCGAGATGAGCAGGTAGCTTGTGCCATGCTGGCCACCCAGCTGGATAATTTTCTGGGTGGAGACCCCATTCAGCACAGGCACGTTCAGGGCTTCGAGTCTCCGGAGTTCATGGAGCTCTTCCCCCGAGGGGTCAGCTACAAGGTGAGCAGGTGGTGCTGGAAACAGCGACGTGTTCGGATGCCTAAAACTGAAAATGCCAGTAACTTTATTACCACAGCATACCTGTGCTGCACTGAACTGTGCACTGCCTTAGAACAAGCAACAGCAAGCTTTAAAATACAATATTCTGTACCGTATGACTTTTTAATTTTATTATTTTATTTTTAGGAGATTGAGGTGGTCAGGTCTGTGTAGATTTGGCCACCTCAGGTACATCCTTGGTTACATAAATAACAGATTTGATCATTTTAGAGCTTCTTGTGACTTCTTTACAGGTAGCAATCTGAGCTTGTTAAAATGAATCAAATCGCTCGTCCAAAAAGTCAACTGTCGTAAAACGTTAAAAAAATAAACTACCATGAAAGTTCAGTCCAAGTGATGATTCTGCTTCTCCTCACAGGAGGGTGGTGTGGAGTCAGGTTTCAGGAGAGCTCAGGGCTCTGGCACCGTGCAGAGGTTGTACCAGATCAAAGGAAAGCGCAACATCCGTGCCAAAGAGGTGGAGCTGTCCTGGAAGAGCTTCAACAAGGGAGACTGCTTCATCCTCGATCTCGGAACGGTGAGATAATCTATTAAAAGGAGGACATGCCGGGGAGGGGTGCAGCCAAACGCCACCGAATCATTTGCTCTTCTAAAATGTGTCACAGCTATACACTAACGCGCTACACAATAACCAGTTTGTTTCGCTTTTTTACTGCAACCTGCAAATAAAATAAAGTGCCACTTTTACCACGTTGTGCTGATCTAATGTTGATAATTGTACCCAGACGATTGTGTCCTGGACCGGCTCGCAAGCCAACATCTTCGAGAAGCAAAAGGTGCGCGAGATCGCCACGCTGATCCGCGACATAGACCGACACGGTAAAGCCCGCATTGTGGATGCAAACGAGGGGGAAGAGCCGGAGGAAATGATCAGAGTAAATAAGTTTTCCTGATTTGTCATCCGATTGTTTTATTCAGGAAGGATGTTTTTTTGTTTTTTTTCCATTTCCAAGTCAATAATTACATAAAAATCTATTTGTTTTGGTTTGGTTTTTGGGTTGTTGTTTTTTTTAAAAGTCCTCATAAGATGTTTTTGTGCTGCTGTGCAGGTCCTAGGACAGACTCCGACTTTGCCAGAGAGCACGCCAGAAGAGGACAGCAAAGCAGACGCCTCCAACATAGCCTCCCTCTACAAGGTAAGCTCTATATGCAGAACTATATACACAACGTTGACGTTTTAAAACCACCTTTTCCATCACTGTTCACTGTATGCTCACTCATCAGGTGTCTGATGCCACCGGTTCCATGACAACAACTAAAGTGTCCGATAAGAGCCCGTTTCTCCAGGAGCTGCTGATTCGTGACGACTGCTTCATCCTGGACAACGGCTCCAACGGAAAGATCTTCGTCTGGAAAGGTGAGGAGCTGCTACTCAAACTCGAAGCGGCAAACTCGCCACCTCCTCAAATTTGATATCTGATGAAATGAAATTGTAATGAACGCAGTCAGAAATAATGATTGGCAGTTTCACCAGGAGGTGAGTCTGAGGACCTGCTTACATGTGATCGGAGTAAGGGTTTCTTAAAGAGCTACAGCGGGGTTTCCACAGCTTCACACTGTCATCTCTGAACTGATCAGACAACACACCAAACGCAAATAAACATCATAGAAACATGCACTCGCCCAACATCTCATCAGGTGCACCTAATCGGTGAATCGCATGACAGCAACTCAGTGCATTTAGGGGTGTAAAGATGATCAAAGCTACTTGCTAAAGTTCAAAGTGAGCAGAAGAGCATCTCTGAACACGCAGCAAATGGCAAAAAAACTCATTAAAAAACTGAAGCCCCAAATTTCTGCCACAACTATAGTGAGAGCAGCTTCAAGGTTGATTTTAAAAAACTGTCAGAGCGATAAAGTAGCTATTAAGGTCACCAAGTTGGCTGATGCATGTGAAAATCAGACTGTATTAACTGACCTCTTTCACATTAACTATTATAGCTCATAAAATAATAAATGCAATCAAAACCTTATTAAAGTCATTAAACACCCGTGTTTCTGTACGATTTTACTTTAGAAAAGGGCTGCTGTGGTGTAAAAGCACTACGAGCTGTTTGCTGCTTCGTATCTGGGTCAGTATTTTTTGTAAATGTGCTCAGGGACCTTTTGTTCAACAATTTGTTCATCGTGGTAGCTTGTAGCGGGGACACCACGCCTGATATCGAAAGTTACCCTGAAAGTTACTCTGTGTGCGAAAAAGCTCTCAAACAGAGCTGCTAATTCACATTAGCTCGTTTAATCATCAGGTAACGGAGCCAACGATGAGGAGAAGGACATGGCCCTGCAGATGGCGGACAAATTCATCGAACAAATGAATTACCCTCACATGAAAACACAGGTACGGCTGCTAAAAGCTGCTCATGTTAAACACCGCAAACCAGTCAAGCGTCTTTCTTTACTGTAGACAGGAAAGCTCGTACAACCTCTTTGTTTCTATTTTTACAGCCACAGATCTGACGTGCGAGTTTATGATGTCAACTGTAAGGTCTTTTATATAAGCAGTAAGCAGTAAAGTTTTATGTGCGTTGCACTACAGGTGGAAATCCTGCCACAGGGAAAGGAGACCATCATCTTCAAGCAGTTCTTCAAAAACTGGAACTGAGCCTTTCGCTGGGAATCCTGCACATGGAGACGAGGCTGCGCATCTTGAGAGAGCACCTGTTACAAAATGCATCGTTTT
>NW_005187655.1:587846-589828 GCF_000239375.1 Pundamilia nyererei | reverse complement strand
CTGTTCGGCTTCAGCTGCAGGGAAATCAAATTTGTATTTTTGCACAAACACGACGTCGAGATTATTTTCACGCAACTATTAAAAAGGGGGTGAAGAGGAAACCCTAAATAATCTGAGAGGACAATATTATCAGGCCTTCATTAATCCATGTCCGTGACTTGGAGTATTCACAATAAACCAGCTGTGGGACTAAAAAATGCCAGTAATTGTTTCCTTCACTCACTTCCAAAAATGCTGTCATCATTCCTCTTTGACCAGTCCCTGTGTGGCTCCATGACCTATTTCCTACTTAGATTAACATGCCCTGGCGTTTTCTCTTAATGGCTATACCTGGCATAGCACAAAGGTCATTGCTTCTTTAATAATCAGCAGGCGCGTTGAAACAGACCCAAAGAATCTCCCACCTCCAGATGTCTCTCAGAGGGGATCAGCCTCTGATGCTGATGTTTATTCTGCTTTAACCAAAAACCTTTGGTTTAGTTATTTAACTACAGCTACTAAATGTTACTCAGACAGCTTTCTGATTTGTCTGCTTAGAAGCTACTCTGAGCTCTGTGTGGCCTCCCAGGCTATCACACGTCTTGTTCTCAGTCAAGTATGCTTTTAAAGTCGGACTGAATCGCTGAATTTGGTTCTCTTACACCAACTGTGGAAACATTTGATCATATTTTTGGTTACACTGCTGCTGAAGGTTAGAAAATTCACGAATGTTCTCTTGCAGGATGATTTATTCAGGTTTAATCTCCACCTGACTCGATTTTAAAAGGCAAACTGAAGTTTGTTCAAAAGGGGAAAAAGCTCAGCGGCTAATAGTTTACACTAGATTGTTTTTATTGTATACAAACAGAAACAGTGTAAGGCTCGGCGGCTTGCATAATGACGCTCTGACCTTGAAGTCACAGATAACCAGGCGGTGGAAGAAACCCACAATGATTTAGGCAAAAACTCCAGGAATAAGCTGATGATACATACAGGGAAGCATGTGTTTCTCTGACGTTTCTGCATGTAATGCTGAAGACATCCAGATGTGCATGCCTTGAGTCATTTTCAATGGAAGCTCCTATTTTTCGGCCTTTTTTGACACCATGCAATACCCTTCCAAATTGCACCCGCTCTGGACGTTATGAGTCCAGTCAATGGATGTTTTTGACATAATCAGTAACTTCTTCGACTCATAATTTGCTGTTAAGCAAAAGGAAATAAAGACATTAAAAAAATCCCACATTATGTAAAATGTAGATGTAGAACTGTAGTGTGTGGTTTTTTGTCTTTTCAGTTCTAATAAGTATTTATTTAGCACCTTTCATCACAGAGTTACAAAGTGCTTCACATGAAGATTTACTTAAAAACAAAAAAACAACAAAAATAATGAAATGAAAGAAATATAGTCATTCCTGACAGATGGCTTTATACTAAGTCATTGAAGTCTTTTTAATAAGCGGGGCTGACGGTTATATGGTGTCTTTTGCATGTTGACGTCTTTCAGAGCGCTGATGCCAACCTTACTGAACTTTTGGGAACTAATCTTAAAAGCAGTGTTCATGCCAGAAAACCAACTAATTTAAACAAACTCTACCAATTCAGTTAAATATGCAGCTAGAATAAAGTCAGAGGCTTGTTGATGACTACAAGAAGCATCTGGTTGAGGTGCAACTTGCTAAGGAACATGTGACCAAATATTAGAGCCTGTGTGGATGAGAGAAAATCCTAAATAGATTGAAATATGTGCATTTGAAAGTCGTTAAAGATCTATGCTGGATGATCAGTCCAGCCCAGGAAAAGAACAGTGATGACCATGAAATTCATCCACATGATGAGTGTTATAGACAAGATGGGACCAGTTACTGTAAACAAAGTGGCGCGTCATATATCACATTTGTGTAATGTGTGTCAAGGCAAAGATAAGAGTTGCTAGGATTCAGTTTCACTACAGTCAGACTGAGTCCAGTGATGCAGTAAGAAGTGAAATCACTTTTTTTTTT
>NW_005187655.1:579260-586528 GCF_000239375.1 Pundamilia nyererei | reverse complement strand
TTTACACAGCCTCTGCTGGAAAGCTTTTATCTAAAGCTTGTATTTCCTGCTGCTTTTCTTAGTTTGGAAAAGCAGCATGACATTAACTGAGACTTAAAAGAGCTTCTTTTTTTTTTACCCCTGCAGAGGTGAGCATGCTGCTCTCTGGGGAGGACGGCAGCGCCACCCAGAGCAGTTCCATCGGGGCCGTACGCTGGAACCTGCCCACCCATGATGAAAGCAGCCAGCCTCACAGCTCGGTCCCCAGCAGGCCCACCAACAGCCTCAATAAACAGTCACAGGTAAACCACATGCTTCAAACAGCTTTTTCTCTTCAGTTGGTCAGTGTCTGTTTGGCCTATTTGTGACCACCTCTGTCTCCTGCAGCAACAAACTCGCCAAAACGGCCTGAAAGATCTCCGCAGCCTGCAGGAGTGCGTGCAGTTTATCCAGCAGTGGAAGGAACAGGTGGATCAAGTGTGCAAGGTAGAAACTGGCAGACTCTTAGTATAGCCAGATTTAAGAGTGCACAGACCAGATAAAGATCACAATAACAAAATATTTATTGTATGCAGGAACTCCATCACACAACAGCACTGACTGTATGGATGCTGATAGCGCAGCTATTCATTAACTCTTTATAGCTCACACCCTTCACCTTATAGCATATGTAGGATGGGCGTTACCTAAGATATACAATCCGATATAATCTTCCTGTATCTTTCTGTAGTTTCATGGTGTGACATACCACCTGACACAGTGTGATGTCTTTTAGCAGGAAGCTCTGGATCCAGGAGAAGGCACCACGAAGGACGCCCAGCGTTCACAGGGGCGCGCCGAACGCAGTCTCGAGGAGAGCAGGAAGCTAATCCTGCAGTGGGCCGATGAGCTCCGCGATGTTGACAGGGTCAGTATTTACAGACGCTGATGTGAGATCAGACCAGATCAGATTGACCCTTCAAATAAAACTGAATTGAATTAAATTGAAAATCCTATTTTGATATGCAAGGTGAAACGAAAACTGTTAAAATCTAACAATGTCGTGATTAATTCAATGTCCTTAAAGCTCCTGAAGGAGACTCCCTGGCTATCTGACAGTCACGAACACGAAACTAAAGACAAGGATGCCAGTGAGGTGGCACACATGAGGATCATGGAGTGGGCAAAGGAGCTGCAGGAGGCGAGCGAGGTGAGCAGGGGGTCACTAACCAGACAACTAACTTCAAATGTGTTTTACTTTTATGTCGTTTAAGTTTTGGTTGGTGTCACGCTTTTCAAAGTAAATGGAGGCAAATCTCAAGCGTTTGTTTGTGTTGCAGCGTTGTGGCGTTCAGAGCGATGAGCTGGGGAAGGTGCTGCGTGTGCTGACTCTGAAGAAGAACCGGCTGATCAGGCTGATGCCTCTGTTGGAGTTCATCACCTGGTCGCTGCTCAAGGAAGGAAGCACGGTGAGAAACCTCTGCATTTCTACTGAATCAGCCCTTGAAAACATCCTTAAAACAATTCAAGTTAATGCAGAAACTCTGGCATAAATTTGAAAATGAGATGAGGATGATGGCAAGATGTAAGTTTGAAGTGAAAGATAAATATCTTAGAGGTTTGATAGCACACAAATAAACCAGTGTGCAATAAACCAGTTGTTCATTTCGAATGTCACGAAGGGCAGTCGTGGCCAGGTTGTGTAACAGCTTTATGCCATGTGTGATCCAAGTGAACTCTGCACCTTCATTGCCCGCATCTATCAATGAAAGATCTCAGTGATTCAGTTTAACGACCCTAATCGGGCTCTGCTCTGATAGCACGCGTGTCAATGTCCCCCGTGAACGACGGGGCAGTCTGCAGATAAACTGCAGCACGCCATCACATTTATAGGTGATGGCGTGCTGTTTTATCACAGCTCTGATTGACTCTGATTTCACCTGTCACTACTACTTGCAGTTTTTTGTGCAGAGCCGTGACCTTTGAGGCTGTAATTGAGTTTTATCTGGACCTAAATTTATGAGTACCTACTGAATTATGTATGCAGTGACTAAGCATGGCATAGGTTAGTCAGTCTTAAGGAAATAGAAAGCAAAGGAATATAAAGTTAGTATGAGTTTCATTTTTATGTTTTTCCTTATCAGAAAATCGTCCCACAGTTGTGGCTCCTGGCAAAGCAAAAGTCCTGGGAAGCAGGAATTCCTCGATACATCCCCAACTCAGGTGTGTATTTTAAAATTTGCACCAAAAAAAACCTTGGGATTTTTCTTTAGCTTTTATTATGAATAATGATTCCGATGCTCAGAACAATTTGTGGAGGGGACTATTTTAAGAGCCAAACTCATCTCTTCTGCAACTATAATAAAACTCTTCATCTGTGTTTTCAGTTTGGGGGTGGATCTGCAGCGCAGCAGGTAACAACGGCCTCAGCTTTATCTCCATCCCATAAATCAACCAACAAACACCAAAGAACATGTGGTTTAATTAGCAATTTGATTTCCTTTCTCCCAACAGCTGATGTGATTCTTGACCCCATGACCAACCACCCATGGCTGCTTCTCTCAGATGACCAGCGTAAAGTCCAGGAGTCCTCTGTAGTGTCAGAGCAGCCTCAAAGCTCCCAGCGCTTCGACGAATGGCCCTGTGTGCTCGGCAGGGAGGGCTTCAGCAGCGGCCGCCATTACTGGGAGGTGAACATAGCCAATAACGGTTATTGGCGCGTGGGCGTGACCACCGCTGACTCTGAGCGGCACGGGAAGTTCACCATGATGCCAAAGAAGGGCTACTGGGTGCTGTGGCGCAGCACGCACAAATTCTACGCCTGCAGCAAGCCAGAAAAGGAGCTCCCCCTCAGCCTCGTACCCAGGCGCATGGGGGTCTACTTGGACTACGAAGAAGGGCAGATCTCCTTCTACAACGCTGAAACCAAGTCTCACATCTACACCTTCACTGGAACCTTTAGAGAGAAACTGCACCCTCTGTTCGCCCCACTGGATGGACGCACACTCATGACGATCATCCCGCCAAACAACAGCTCAGGGAAATGAGAGACAGAAAATCTCACTGGACTTTAATTTGACTCCACCTGTGAGGTCTAAGTCCATAATCGGTGATAATTCTGACTCTCTGTGCCTTTTTTTGGCTTTAAAAAAAGTGTCTTTTCTTGGCAACCAGGGGGACAAAAATCACTCTGAGATGTGTCAAAACAATTGCTTCTTGTATTTTTCCTAAGCGTACATAGGGTTAGGGTTGACTGTTGTCATAGCTGCTCAGACCTCACACGGTTGTAAAGAAAAGAAAAACCCAGATTATGCATTAAAAGTATAAAAGTAGGTCATTATTGAAATTAAAAGTGCGTGTTCTCACTTTCAAAACAAAATGGTTAAAACTTAATTTTGCTAAGTTTATCTTAAATATTAACCTAAAAAAAAGAAAAAAAAAGAATTTAAAATATTTAAAACTTTAGCTCAACAACTGAGCTTTAAAAAAAAGCTATAAGCTACAATGCTAATGATGTAAACAGCAGGAAGACTTTATTGATATTTTCAGTCATAGCGTGCTAAATATAGCAAATACATTTCAGGACAATTCCGATGTTGCAGCTACAAACAGCAACTGCAGAAATGGGTAAATAGAAGTAGAAAGATTTATTTTTAAAACCTGCAATTTAAAGAATAAGCTAACTCTGTCCAAAACTGAAGGCAACAACATGTTGCTTATTTTTTCGACATTTTGCCTCTTTGTACATGAATGCACTTTATAATGCACTTTCAGATGGCAATAAATGTTTTATATAGCTGACTTAACGTCTTGTATTCCTATCCCTTTTGGCTTCTTTTCCTAAGATTCATAGATTTTAGAGTTGTAAACAGCTTTTTGTTTACCTTTTGTATCGTGCCAAATTGACATTGGAAGTAAACTGTGTGTAAAATAAATTGTAATTGTGTGTCAGTACTCCTTCTTGCAAGCCCACGGTCCGTACTCTTCACAGTCAGCGGCGAACAGACTCGCGCCTCCCCTCAGGTCTGCGCAGTCCCTGTGATCAGAATCCCACTCCACCATCACCCTTTGAAACACACAGTGGGAGTGAAAACTCAATGTTTAAAGCAGTACATGACAATAAACCTCATTAAAAAAAATATAAACTGTAAATATGTTACATAAATAAACATATGTACAGTCACATATGGTCACGTTACATACAGTCAAGTTGATGTCATTTTGTGTGTGTTTGCCTTTGGATATGTGTGTCATGTATACGTGTATATTGTTTGTTATAATATTGTAATAAAGATCAACTTAACCTTAAATGTTTCTGTTTGTTTTCATTTTTTGATTGTGTTCTGTTTGTATTTGCCTACACATTAGATAAAGAGATCACTTTTCATTTAATAAAAACGTTTTAGTGGCTAAAACAAGCAGCATCCTACTAATATTTATTATATTCTGAGAGACATTTCTGGAGTTATTGACACTGTACTGTACAGTTTTTTTGTTTGTTTCTTTTTACAAAGATAAATGTGCACAGTGTACCTCAGGAACAGCCTTCTCATCAGTGCATTTACACTACCACGGTCATCGGGAGGGCCGACACAGCCCACCGACATTTTCTACTCCCGCCTCTAGAGGACTCTGCAGTCAGACAAAAAGCCTCCAGCAGCTTCTAACCCACAGGCAATCAGACCCTGCTGCCTGTTACTCCCTCAGTGCAAATAACTATGACTGTTTTGCATTTGCAATCGCTGCAGCAGGCAAAAGTGTTCTGCAACTCCAGTTTTTAATAGGAAGACTTAATATTTGATATATTATTCTTTTTTATATATTTTACTCCTTGCACTTTTATTTCTAATTCTTCCAAAATGAGTTCCTTAATTATACCGCATTATTTTATTATTTTTATTTTGTTGTTGTGATATGACTTACTGCATGTAGTGCTGGACTGCCCTCCCATCGCCCCACAGCCACTGACCCTCCTGCTTGGCATCTGTCAGTCCCACCCACAGGAAAGGAACCTGGGAGAAGTTCCTCATCACTCCTTGGATGAAATCCTGTGGTGGAAGCAACATTTAGAGCAGGGATATCATCACCGACCACACACAGCCCACTGAAGTGAGCCAGAGCAGTGACACGCCCCTTTCTGTAAGAAGATTAATCCCTCAGTCAACTTCTTATGAAAAAGTCTTTTTTTCAACAGCATGTCTGAGTTTTTCTACACAATAAAGAAATGTTTCTATGTTAAATGCAAGAAATTTGTCAGCACGACTGTTTAAGACTAAATTGTAAGTAATAAATGTGTAAATTGAAAGAAAAAAGAAACTGTCCCAGACTGTCCTGTAATAATAAAAAGTGTATTTGCTTTTTTCTTTTCTTTCTTTCTTTTTTTTTAACTGCGCGGACTTGCTGTAAAACATAGAAATTTCTGTTGTAGATAGCACAACATTTTCAACTTTTTGTCATTTAAATGTTCACTTGTTACTTAATTAACTTTAGTGTAGTATGAATGACTTCTGGGGATTTTATTAGTAGAAAATGCTGTAAAAACTGTTAAAAAAAGTATAAAATGTATAATATCTATGCCTTTCTTGACGTTTTCCAAAGCCATCCAATGGGCTTGAGTCTTTGGCGGGCTGATTGTGGCCCCCAGGCAGTATGTTTGACAACCCTGATTAATTTTCTGCCAGAAATTTTACCATTTTATTTATGTTTGTTACTATGAATAAAACAAGTGCTGGTACAGAAAGCTGACATCCACCCAGGTTGGGCCATTATGCATTGGTTACTTAAAGAAAGCCCACATTTCATCAGTGGTCCATAGCACAAGCTGGGGTGACTGAAAGTCGAGGTGGGCAGAAGCTGCGGGATACATCTGGGAATGTCTTGTGGGAGTCCTTAGCAAAGTTCCAACTTTTAGTTTAGCAATTTGTTTGTTTTGGGGGTTTTTTTTGGGGGGGGGGGAGTTTAAACTTCTTTTTATGCTAACTGAAGCCTCAGTTAGCGTGTTAAATGTAAATATTTATGACATACAATTAGAAAAAGATGGAACAAGCGTGCCTTGTTTGGAAGGGATTGCATCTGAACAAAGTGCACGTGGAGGAGGGGTAATGATTTGGGCTTGTTTCGCAGCCACGTGACCTGGGGTCCCTGCAGTCACTGGGTCAACCATGAACTCCCACCAAAGTATTCAAAAGTCAAATTTGAGGCCACTTGTGTGACAATAAAACTAAATTGGGTCATGCAACAGGACACAGGCACAGCAGCAAATCTACAACAGAACACTGAAAAAGGAAAGAATCAAGGTGTTGCAATGACCCGGTCATAGCCCAACCTGATTTTTAAGCTGTGTATAAAAAAGGCTTGCAAATCTCAACGAACTGAAGCGACGCTGTGAAGTAGAGTGGGCCGAACGTCCTCAGCAGCTTAAAGTGGTTCTGATACGTACAACTTCAGAACTGTAAGTGTGTGTGATTCACATGACTTGTGCATGGTGCGTTTACCATCTCTGCAGAGTCTTCGATTACAACCAGGCTGCTGTTGTGCTGCCGGCAGAACTCGGCGCTCTCATTCCATTGCCGATTTTCCTGCAGTCCGACTGAGAAGAAGTAGCAACGTCCCATCCACCACAGCCACTTTTCAGGGCACAAACTGCACCTTGAGTCTCCACATAGGAGGAAGAAACACTGATTTAAGTGTCTGATAAAACCCTGTAAGAACTGGAGCCCCACAGCTTTCACCACTCTGTGTGTGAAGCATATCACAAATGTAACCAGAAACACGCAGTGAATGCAGTGCTGTGGCGGATCACCTGTGTTCACTGTGTTTGAGATCATGTAAATCACCTTGAGTGACAGTGTGAAGCATCAGGTTCACGTCACGCTGCTGTTTCTGGCACTGCTGCAGCTGCTCCAGCAGTTCCTGCCTTGATGTCTGACTTGCTTCTGGTGCTGCTGCCAATATGACTGACAAATATAAATATAAAGATAAGAGCTGCGCACTGAAGGTCCACTACAGGCAGCAACAAAAACAAATAAAACATCATGTCTTCCAGATGCTTCCAGAAACTAAAGCTAAAAAGCAGATTAGGATTGCTTTTGCTTTTTTAAGCTACTTTAAATGCTGAGAAAGACAAATGCAATCATACTATAACCAATTTTCTTATAATAAATTAATATAACTGCATTTTTAATATTTCTTTCTCACATTTGGAGGAAATTTGAAGGGATGAACATGGAGGTGGAAACCACAGGTTTAGAGAGACAAACACAAACAGCAGAAAATAGTAGATTAAGTATGTTATATATTATGTTCTGCCA
>NW_005187655.1:575116-578826 GCF_000239375.1 Pundamilia nyererei | reverse complement strand
TGTCAGAACGAAGAAGGAATCCTTGCTGAAAAAATAAAAAAGTTAAATTAAATGCTTTTAGATATTTTTTATGGAAGCGATGTGTGCTTTATAGTAACACACTCAAAAAATGTTAGTACGCACAGCGGCGTGTACTGATTTCCTCTTTTTTTCTATGTTTGTCACACTTAAAGGTTTCAGATCATCAAACACATTTAAATATTAGGCAAAGTTAACACACGTCAACAGTTTTTCACGCATGGACACGTAGGCCCGGACACTCCCCCTCCCTTAATCATAAACACCTTCATTTCGAAACTTTGTTGCATTTTGAGTTTACTTGTGTTATCTTTTTCTAATATTTGGTGATCTGAAGCATTATAGTGTGGCAAACATTTAAAAAAAGAGGAAATCAGGGAGGGGGCGAACAGCTTTTCACACCACTTTGTTCGAAACAGAACGTGTTGATATGAATTGATATGAATTTTATACAGTTCTCCGGATCTATTTCTCCACTGGGGTACATGATGATGATTTGTGCTGAGTCTGCACAATAAAGGGAGGATTTGTATGAACTCTGTATGTATGAACTACTTTCAGTTTGCTTGTTGTCCAGGTACATGGAGCAGCAGGGTGATTCTCCAGCATCTTTAATGATCATTTCAAGGCGCTGTATGCACGACCTTATGAGCAAAGGTTTGATCCTGGAATCTCCCCAAGTGTTTACAGATGAAATACTTCATGCATGTATCATTTCTATGCACGCATATTTAGACTCACCAAATAAAATGAAGGACAATAGGAGTCCTGCGATCAGGGTTAATGCTGCTATAACAACAGCCACTCCAACTGTTAGATGACAAAACTGACAGGATCCTGCACCTGTAATGATAAAAGCTCAATGAACTGGTTCTTCTTTAGCCTACCTGAGCACTCAAAGCGCTTTATACAACTCACCTCATTCACCCATTCACACAGACACTTTTATCTATGCTCTTTCTATGTAAGTGCTTTCGATCCAACAGTGGATGAATTACAGACCAAATCGGGGTTAGTATATAAGGCCGTTAGGCTGAAAATAAACATATATTAAAAATACGCCTAAGAGATAATAAAAACCAAATCGGTAATCTGATAAGGAACACACTGACCAGCACAACAACACCAAAAGACCTCAAAAACCACAGAAGATAGCTAAACAGCTTGTGATCTAAAGCATACCATATTATCTCTCAGACATGGTGGAGGTAGTAGTATGGTAGTATGGCTGTAGGACTGGCTCACTGGTGTTCATTGATGATGTGACTGCTGATAGAAGCAGCAGGGCTCTACTCTCTGCTCAGATTCAGCCAAACCTGATCAGACGGTGCTCCACAGGGCAAATGGATCAAAGCATGTAGTGCAAAAGCAACCCAAGAACTTCTCAAGGCAAAAAATGTGACATTCTTTAATGAGCTATCTGTCACGATCAACAGAGCGTGCTTTACAGTGCCTTGTTACTAAAGACAAAACTAAATGCAGCTGCAGTAAAGGCCCGGTGGGCACCTCAAGGGAGGAAACACAGTGTTGGGTGGTGTTGATGGGCTTTAAACTTCAGGCAGTCAGTGACTGTAATAGATTTTTTCACCCAAATACTAAAAACAATCCATAATTGTAAAACTATGTAAGTCTGTCCAGTGAATTTGGAGCCACTCTAAATGAGGGACCGCGTATAAAATTGTCGGATCTTCTTAAAAATGAAAACAGTTTTTAAACCCCTTCAATTAAAGGTGAAAGTCTACACTTCAGGTACGTGTTGTTTGATTTAAAATCCCCAGAGGAAAAAACTAGAAAACCGGTTTTGTCCAAAACATTGTGGGCCCTTCAGCCGATGAACGCATTGGGAGCGTGGAGGCAAAAATACAGCAAGGAAAAAACTGAAATCCTGTTTCAATCACAAACAGGAGGTCATTTCACCTTCTAGACCACAGTAAGTGGTCCTGTTAGTTTTAAAGAACTTCAATCGTGAAAGGATGCAACATAAATGTGCCTCTGATCACACCGAGGCCCATCTCCTTTGCAGAAACAAAGAAACAGATCATTTTTATTTTCAATATTAACTCATCAGACGTGTCCCGTTTTAAAGCCTTTCCTTTAATTGCTTTTTTTAAAAACTAACCTGCAAGTGTTTCCCTCTTAGCTTCACCGTCTCCGTGTCCTTGTGAAGACTCCATTGCTGCTGCTCGATTGTGGTTTTGCTTCAGCAGTTTCGAAAGCTTTTTTGGCTCACGTTTTCTTCTCTCCGATGCTTCTTTTTTTCACATTTACATGCTTTTTTTTTTTTTAAATGTGATCACTCCACCCCTTCCTCATATTGCAGTTTGCTTTCTTACTCTGGAGTGTTAAAGTTATTACCGACACACTGCAGAGGAAGCTGTGCAGAGAATAACAGCTTACACGAGAGCGTGACTTAAGTGTTTTTTAACAGGGACCAGCTCACACCCTGGAAGTGTTATAGATGTTACATATGCAGGCGCAGAAGCACCGCAGACATTAAGCTTTGTGTTTGGTTTTATGCCATTACCTGACCTCATAAAACTGCAGTATGTTCGAGGGCATCAGGTCCTCACCGTTGACATATTTATTGTTCAAAAACTGAACAACGAGAGTTGTTTTTTGGAAAAAGGGGAAGTGTCTGCATGCGTGTAGAATTAAGAGAACAAGTATACACAGACTGAGTTTTTTTTTCTTTTTTTTTACTGTTGATGTTGATAAAATCTTAACAGCTGGACAATCATCAGCAATTATGTGTAATATGATTTATGTTAGTCGACTTGGTATCGTGGAAGATAATTTAAGGTGTGACGTCAGCCTTACACAAATATCTGTGTTACAGTGACATGCAGTGACAGAATCCAGACCACATTTAGATATTAGAGTGTTTTTATTTAAAACATCCTCGGCGTACAAAGTTCAGGTCGAGAAGAAAAAAAATAGAAGGTGATGTGAAAAAAAGAACAAATAAAATGCTGATTTTAATAATGATTGGTCATCTACTTTATTCCTATAGCCTATTAAAAATGAAAAAATAAAAATTAATCAATAAATGAATATATCTGCAGGTATAGTAATCACATATCACAATTCTGATCAGAAAAGTCGCTGTACATTTTACTGAAGTACAACTTTGAAGTTTTTATGACTAAATAGCAGGAAATATGAAGTGGCTTATCCTTGTTTCCTTTGTTGCTCAAGATGCCAGTTGATGTGCCCGTCCAACAGCGTTTTGAATTTCTCCTTCAGCTGTAGCAAAACGCACAAACAGAAACAACACAATTAAAACAACGCACAATTGAAAACACAAAGCTGAGACCTTTCACCGAAGCCACAGCTCAGCACACTTGGCTAATCAAAATGCTGCTTATGTCCAAGTGGTGACAGATTCACCTCATTAAATACTTCGTTCCTTGTTGATTTCTCATCACACAGGAGAGCCTCGGACGAGGAGCACAGCATCGACAGGCTGATTTCCTTTAGGTCTGGAACTGGGAAACGAACAGAGACTGTGAGATGTGCAAACAAGAAAGAAAAAGGCATGCTTCCATTCATGGGTAAAAATTGCATATGGTGGAATAAATACAGCTATGGACAGAAAAATAAAAATCCTGGACTAGCTGGTCCGATATGTTTTCGCAGCCGTCACCTTTTGCTCGTATAGCATCTTGTTTTTTCTTTCTCTCAGTCTGCCAAGC
>NW_005187655.1:563316-575096 GCF_000239375.1 Pundamilia nyererei | reverse complement strand
AGACTGTGAGATGTGCAAACAAGAAAGAAAAAGGCATGCTTCCATTCATGGGTAAAAATTGCATATGGTGGAATAAATACAGCTATGGACAGAAAAATAAAAATCCTGGACTAGCTGGTCCGATATGTTTTCGCAGCCGTCACCTTTTGCTCGTATAGCATCTTGTTTTTTCTTTCTCTCAGTCTGCCAAGCGAGTTTTCTATCAGTCATATAAAAGCTCACACTCACTGTAAACGATAAACGGTTGCTATATAGTGCTTTTCTACACTTTCTGAGCACCCAGCAGGTGAGCAGAGGCTGTAAGCATTTCTCTGCTCTTTGTGAAATTTTGGGTCGCTGAAGGTGATTAAAATTGTTTTCATGATACGCTATTAGGTTAGATCTAAGACATAAATATCTTAACTGAAACCAGAAACGACTAAAGTGCATGTGGCAGCAGTGGCTCAGGAGGTAGAGCGGGTCATCTCTTGGTCTCTGGTTTGATTCCTGGGGTGTCAAAGCGTAGTTTTTCCAACTTACTAGAGCCCAATCCATCTATCATCGATCATGTTAGGTTAAAAAATTGAGACCGCCTGGTGTTCAAATTGAGTAAAAAAAAAAGAAGAGATCTAAATAAGTACCTTTACATTTATTACCTCCTTTTTTAATCACTTATTTACTATTTACTTTATTTTGCAAAACTTGACCAGAGGGCTTAATTTGCTGATTTTCAAACTGCCAGTCTCCGTGAACTGTTTATCCAGTTTTGATAAGTGGCCTGGTATGAAATGCAATCATCAAATTTCAAATCAGATAATATTAACTCTATCTGTCCTCTACTTCGAGTCTGGAGTTCACCTTTTGAAAAAAAAAGTCAAGTAAAAAGCAAAGCTACATAAAACACAATCATGTTTTTCCTTTCGGTTCCTTTCTGTGGCTCAGAACTTCTTTTTGAGGTGGAAAAATCCAGCCAGGCTAGACAGCTACTCGCTTACAATTCATGGGGAAAGCGCAGCTGTCTAGATCTAATGGAGAAAGTGGCCAAGTAACTTTTTTCAAAAGCCATAACTGAGTTCAGCTCCTTAAATATTTAACATCAAATAAGAAATAGCCTGTTTTATCTTGGAAGCAGAAAACTTCTGAACCACAAGTCTCTAATACTCAGCGACAGATCTGTGACTGAGACTTAGGGACTATCCACCAGACACTGATTTTTGGCATTTTCTTATTTAAACTTAATGAACGATGTACATACGTTGTCCTATTCCTTGCTTTTGAATATCTTTTGTTGTCTTCTTACACTTGTTGGCTTTTAAATGGGACTTAAGACAGTTTTCACCTCATGTGAATACTGGTGTTGGAACAATAATAAAAGAAGTTCAAACCTGACCCAGCCCATAATCATGCGTGAAGTACAGAAAGAAAGTCAGCAGTTTTCTTCTCACTATTTTCTGTACTGCGCAAGCTAATGAGAATCTAAATCCATGATGAAGTCAAGGAGTATGACTCCTCTTATTTCATTAAAATCTGAGCAAGCACTCGGCGATGGTGGCAAGGAAAAACTCCTTTTTAACAGAACCAGGCTCATCCAGGGGCGGACAATTTCCGTGACCGATTTTAGGCAGAGCTTTTTTTAATCTTGATGTTTTTTTGGAAAAGTTTGCAAATCATTCATTAAAGTCTCTTCTCTTCAGTTTCCCATAATAAGGATTATTTCTACAGTGGCCCTGAAGGGTCAAACACACTGCAACTTGTGAAAACACCAGCATACAGGAAAAAAAACTGCACAACCACACAAAACAAAATGAAACTTTCAATGAAAGTTGAATAAAACACACGGGAAACAGAATAAAACACCACGAAAGCTCAAAAAAGTGCAAGTGACGAGCTAACTCCTACCAAGTGTCACCTATCACGTTGTTAACAGTTTTTCTTCCAAGCTAAGAATCTTACCTGTGACTCCTGCACAGTGTACTGGGGCACTTTCCCGTCCGTCAGCGATTGCGTACACACTGAAATTATAGGTGGTCCCTGATGTCAGGCCAGAAAATGTAAACGTGGTTTTATCAGTTGTATTACTCCAACTGTGACCCCAGAAGCTGGAGTTGAGTGTGACACCATACGTGGGTGATAATGTGTTTTTAGGTGCGTCCCAGGCAAAGGTGATGCTGTCGTTACTGACACTAGTGACTTTGGGATCAATAGGAGGATTTGGCACTAAAATCAAAGAAGATGGAGAAAATTAGAAAGCCATTTCTCATTACTATTTTGCAGTCAAGTCAGCCTGACATAAGAGTAATGAAGTAATGTTTTTTGTGCTAAATCAGACTTGTATGAAATAGATCGTTTCTGCCACTGAAGTTGTTTTTTTTTACATTGACATCAAAATTTTAACTTAGCTCTGCGTGGAAATCTTTTTTCTCAGTGGCGTAACAATCATTCACAGATTTGCTTTTTAGAATAAGAATTTAGATATTTCTGCTTGTAAACATTGGTGGTGGCAACCAAACAACTCTGACCACAGAAGATGACAAAAGTGACTCACGGGTGAACTTGTAGGCGGACACTGGCGTGCTGGTAAATTGTCCACTCACTGCATAGACGGTCACAGAGTAATTGGCAGCATTCTTCAGATTATAGAATATGATGTTTTTGTCTGATACACTTGTTTTATTTACAAGTATCTGGTTGAGCCAGAGCTCAACTGTGAAATTTAAAGCGCTACCAACAGGAGGCTCCCAGGTAGCAGTGAGGGAATCACTAGTTGTAGTCAAAGTCAAATTTGAAATCGGTCCAGGAGCTACAAAATAGACAAGCAGTCAGATTAGAGGCGATCAGTGTAGCGTGGGACAGTTCCCGTTTATTTGTTTCTGTGCATCAACAATGAAATCAATCTGAACAATGAGAAAGAGTTACTTGTGAAGCTGTCGATTATTTTGGTTTCTCCCACCAGGTCTTCGTTGACCCGCACGGTCACATAGATGAATATATGTGTGGCCGGTGGCAGACCTGTTACTGTCACGTTCTGCTGAGTGGACTTTACAGTTGTATTAAACAGGCTCCTGTCACAAAGAGAAACTGTTACTAAAGCGCATACCCAAAACTCCACTCTTCATTTCATCCAGCTGAACATGAAGATCTATTTAGCTGTAATAAGAAGACCTGATGGGACAGTTAACCTCAAAATCAGAAGCTACCTATCACCGCATCATTGTCCAGAAGGAGACTGGTCCAGTGACCAAATCGTGATTTTTGGAAATTGCCGTTGAAACTCTTTCACGGGTTTTTTTATTTCATCGTGAATTTTGGAGGGAGGGCTTTGAGCCCTCGAAGACAGGCGCCGTAAAAACGATTCTCTGTTTGCCAAGCGAGTTATATTTCAAAACTTTAAAGGTTTATTTATTTCAATGATTAATTACTGAGGAAAATATAAAAAGTCAATGTATATCAATCAAAAACATGTAATAGAAATACATGGAACATTGACAGGAATTAAAATTGACATTTAAAGTCAACATTTAGGTCATTTTTGCAGATGATCTCTCAAAAAAACAAAAGCTGGGCAACTCAAACAGCAAAGGAATCTAAATGACCAAACAACACAACAGGCTACATATGTGTATATTATTATTTTATTTTTGGCAAACTTCCTATAAGTTAATCAAGAAATCAAAGGGGTGCAAAACTTTGTCCTCACAGTCTGAGAAACATGAACTCTGCTTAGAGAAAAATGTGTGTGCATACAGTGTGGCTGGATTTCTACAAATACATACGTGCTATTCGTGTAGTTAGCTACCACAAGGATATCTGTGAAGTTTCCCACAGGTTGATCCCATTTGACCAATATCGACTCTTTTGTGTTACCAGACACTGTCAGGTTGTAAACTTTATCAGGCTCTGAAATCAGGAACAAACAGATGAGCACAAAACAGACACATCCACCAGGAAAACTTTACAGGCGCCTCTCTTCACGTCAGCAGTGGCTCTCATTTGCCTTTGCTGATTTGAATTTCATGTTGTGTTAGCAAGAAAGGACAAACTGTAAACCACTTCCTCGTTTAGGCATAAACAAGCTTTTCGGCGCCTTTCACTGGTTTCAATCACATATTACACTTCCTGCTACTAAAAGAAGAAAAACAGATATGAATGTTACATGCATAGCACAGACGTATACGTGACAAAGAATGAGCAAAAACTCACTGGTATACGCTGAGACGTGAGCTTCATAGCTCCACTTAGATGCGTCATTGACTCCCGAGACGACAGTGAAATTGTAGGGGGTTCCAGGTATCAAACGCTCAACCTTTATTGTCTCTGTTGTCACTTTAACAAGGGTGGTCTCGTAAGTCAGACGATAGAAATCCACGTTTCCCTGTGGTTTTTCCCAGCTCAGACAGACAGAGTTTTTCTCCACATAACTGACTGTCAGGTTTGTGACTGCCTTAGGTACTGAAAAAAAAACACAGATATCATCAGTGTCTCTCTCTTTTATGTTTTTTAAACGTCAGGCTGAACCAGGCTCAGATGGGGAAAGCATAAAGAAAAGAAAAACATAAACTTTGGGTAAACTTAAAATATACCATGTAGTGCAGTAACGGCAAATTCGTGATCTTAAGCGTGAGTGTTGTTCTGGGTGTTTACATGATGCTGTTCGGGGTATATTATCAGAACTATAAGCAGGTGAACAGGTGCGTAAATAAATCTATATTTCTCACGTCCATTGAAACTCACTGGTGTAGAAGGTGGCGTTCTCTGGGTTGAGGTCTCTTTGACACTTGACGGGGAACACCTGGACCGAGTAGGAGGTGCCTGCTGTCAGGTTGGAGAGGCCACAGGTCAAATCAGTGACGTTAAACTCCCATGTTTTGTTATCCTTTTGACCTTCGACCTCTACCCGATAATGGCTGATATCGCCCGGTGCAACCAACCATGTCAGGTTGGCGCTCTCAAAAGTTATATTGGTGACGCTGACTTGTCCCATGAAGCGATCTGTTTGAAAACATGATGAAGAATATTACTTAGACAGCAACGTGAAGGCAAGGACAAATGCCCCGAAGAGTTGAGGAGGGAGATACTAAAATAAAATGTGTGGTGTATAAAGCTTACCTCCTCTAAATGATTGTTTACGCTACGTGTAATAAAGTCACCTACAGTTAGATCAAATAAGGAATATTCAAGGGCTTTTTTTGGCAGGAAATATAAAGTGGACATTAGGATACAATGTTCTGAGCCCATAATGAATAAAAACATCATATATCTGAATATGACAGAATAAAACTACTCCTATTCTTTAACCTCCTAGGACTCCCAATCAGCCCAAATAGCAAAGAGAAATTAAAAATGCATGCCATGAAGGAGTTCAGGTCTTAGGAGGTTAAATATAAGAAATACATGAATTTATGGTCTTAACCTGTGTTTGACTGGTTTAGTAGGCCTACTCCTGTCTTGACCCACCACACTAAACAGGCAACTATGATTGTTATATGTAATTTTGCATTCAACACAATCTAGATCTGGATACTTGGCGAATTTAAAGTATTGCCTCAAAAAGGTCAATCATATACGCCTAAATCTGATGAAGTGGCTAGATCATCACCAAAGTGAGGTGATTAGTGTTTTATATGCTCTCAATCAGATTCAGTTAAGCTTTAGCTGCCAAACAAATGCTTTCATATTTGACTGTAGCAAACTTTCATATACAGAGGAGCTCAGAGGAGCTTGACGCAGTGACTGCATGACAAGCTGAATCATCACCCCACCACCACCGTGCTTGATTGTTGGTATGAGTTATTTGCACTGACATGGTGTTTGGTTTAATCCAAAAGAAGAAAGTGGAGATGATTGGCCGTGGTGATGTACATTATAGCCAGAGATCGCCACCTAGGTCTCACCTGTCCTCACGTCCACTACTTGCAGCACTGAGTTTAGACACACCTAAAGTGCTCACAGCATCTGGCTGTAACTGAACCTCTAAATTCCTAAATGGAAGCATTAAGCGTGGCCTTAGTTTTAACTGTAGTATTTTATTTGTGTGATAAATTAGCATGTATCTGCATCTGTGCACCCATACAGTTTGTGACCTACCTTCATAACAAATAAATGGCAGATGCTCCAGGCAGCTCTTTTCAATCCACGGCCCGAAGCTGAGCATGGCCACACACGAGTCTTCAATGTAATTCTCATCATTACTGTCGTCTTCGTCTTCAGGTTCTTCTGGCTCCTGCACAGGCGACTTCTCACACTGCGCTGCTAATGGCATCTCAGCGGTCGTCCAGGGTGCACTTGTGGTGAAATATGGAGTTGTTCTTCGGGTCGTCATGTTTTCCGTTCTTGTTGCGTGTGTTGTACTTTCGTCGGTAACAACAGATTGGTCAGTGAAGTCTGGTGTGAATTCAGTTGTTTCAGCCGGGTCATCACTCCAACTTGTCACATTATGTCCTGATTGTGTTGTTGTCGTGTTGGGCGTTGTGAATTCTGCGTTTGTAGTCATGGGTGTTGTTGGCCTTGCTGGGCATGTGCAGGAGCAGCTGCAGCACACGGTTTTGTTGGGAGGTTTTGGGGAAGGTTTAGGCAGCGGCCAGCCAGGGTACCAGTTTTGGAAGGCTAGGGGATCCCCGTTGGCCCACTGAGTCCAGTTCATAATGGGGCTGCTGGAGTCACTGTTGTTGATATAGTGTGTGGTGAAGTAGCTTTCTGTGTAGCTTGCAACAGTGCTGGTTAAGTTGCCGGTGGAGTTGTCGATAGAGTTGTTTTTGAAGTTAAAGTTCTTGCGAAGACCGATCCAGTGGTCAGAGGTGATGTCCCGGGCAAGGGCCTGAATGTTGTCTGGAGTCAGTGTCACCAGCTCTTTGAAGCAGGCCTGGCCACACACAAAAAGCTACTGTCAGTCTTTTACAGACGGGCCAAAGACCGGAGAGCATTTCATGTTATGAGATGGTTTTCTTTAACAATTTAGATTAAACTAAATCTATAAAGTTGAGAAAAATGACAGGAAAAGCGCTACAAATTTATATACTAGTAGATTTTGTCTTAAGTCTTAGACCAGTGTTTAAAATTGCTCACATGTACCAACAGATGTGGCTCATGGCTCTAAACTGCAAGATGATGTTTGATACAGACATACAACCTGTGCTAAAGATATATCCGCCGCATTTAGACACACAGGTAAGCACATAGTCGACACAAGCACAACTAAAATAACTTTTTTGCTTCAAATATAACCTGGTACGTCAGTTTTGCATACTGAAACCTGTTGCTAGCATTTAGGCTATTCTAAGTTAACAAACAGCTGCTAGTGTAATCCATAACCAAGGTTTCCAAATGTTAGGCAAGTCATGTTCCTATTATTCCTGTGATACAAGTGTACAAAAAGTAAAATTTCCTTTGCCACTACTTTGTAGGTATTGATATCCTTTCATCAAAGGGAACCCAAATCCATTCAGGCCGTAATTGGAAAATATAAAAAAGGGTCTGTTTGATCCCGAGGATGATCTCAAACCCAGTGACGACCACCAGGAAAAGACGTTGGAAAACACTGGTGGTCACCTGTCTCTTAGCAGATACACCTATGGTTTTAAAACCCTATGTTGCCTTGTTCTTTAGTTATCACATTCACAAGATTTTCAGAAAACTTGACCTCTGACCTTGAGTTCACGGTCACTGAGATTCAAACGGAGATTCTTAGTAGATACACCCAGGATATCAATTTCAAACTCCTATGTCAGTTGCTTCTCGAGTTATCGCATCCACAAACTTGCACTTCCACACCGCCAACCTTTTTTTCAATTCCATATTGAATCCCCTCTCACATATCTGCCTTAGTGAATAAAACTGACGTGGTATAGCTCAGCTTCATGCTTCAGCCCGTTAGTGCATAAATTTCAGGTTTAGCCTGTACCTGACAGTAGTTTCGGGCGTCAACCCAGGTGAGATTTTTGCGCTGGATGAAATACTCTCGCTGTGCATCGCTGTACATCGACGTCAGAGCTGAGGAAGGAAACGGCAGGCAAAGGTTTGCTTGTTTGTTTTTTTTACAGGCTTTCCAAGTTATCATTCAACCAATCAGGAAGCATCACTAGCTTTTTTTTCCAGAGTTTTCGCAACGCTGGCGTCATCTTGTATTTGCGCTACGCTTACAGAGACTATAATATCATGTAGTGTAGTGAGTGGAATAACAGAGATCTAAGAAACATGAACATTTTCAGATTAAAATACCTTTAAATGGTGACCATAAGAACACTTTCACACAAACATGCTCCCAGTCACAACCCTCAGGTTTAACTTGATTTTACAAAAACTAAGCGTTATAAAGTTAAAGCACAGCACTGAACAGCAGTGGTCTGCATTATGGCTCAATTAAAACATCTGTTTCCACGCAGAATTGAGTACAGGGTGCAGAAAAGCCAAAACGTAATGTTCCCACATAAGGACACAGAATCTCAGGAGTTTAATAAACTGACAAATAGATTAATTATTGGTCAGTTATCACATATGATGAAAATAAAGACCTATCACATTCCTAAAATTCTGGACTTGATGTCTCCTTGTACACTGGATCACAAAATATTTTCGGACATACAGATCAGATTTTTAAAAATAAACTACAAATACTCACCCCAGCACAGAAAAATACAAAATTTCACCTGCAACTTCCCCATATTGGTGCTCTGTACACTTCCAGACTGATACTGTATTAGAAGAAGGAAAACAAAAAACAAAAAAACAAAAAACAAAGTGACTAAAAACTCCAGCTAATCAAAAACAACAGCCTAAAGGTGAATATTTGATGGCTCACCACTCACCCAGTCTACAGACGCATCTCTTGTGACCTCTCGGTTTGTGATGCGGGCAAATAAAACAGGTTATAAACCCCACATTTGACTGGTGTCACAAGGCTCCTTTCAACTGTAGGAACCTTTAGATAGCAACAGTTTTGCATTTATAATTCAGACTTGCAAAGCACAGAAAAATATTTGTTTATGCTGTCCAACAGAACACAAAACCACAGTGATCCTTATCGCATTTATTTTACGTTAAAGCTTAAAGTTACAAGTAATTAGTACAATACAAAAGTGAAAAATAACAGAAAAATATAGAGAAACCCTCTTATACAAAACTATTTCCCCAAATAATCAAAAACAATAAGAGGAATGCCTTTTAACACATTGTTGGCAGTGTAAAAACTGTTTGGTCAGCGGGGACATCAACATGACGTTTACATGCAAACGTGAGAGCTCACATTCACTTCCTTTTATGAAAAAGGTCCAAAAGGGGAAGAAAAGAAAAAAAATTTGTTCTCATTACATCTATTTACTGTGTGACTACTCAAGTAACACTAACTTATAACATCAGACACTTGTCTTTTTTTTTTCCTGTAATAAAATCTATACTAAAAGACCGTTAATTCAGGGGATGATCCAGCCAGCCCCTCATCTACCAAATCTAACTGATAACTAAAAGTAAATGTTCCCAACAACAGACGAAACAAAAAGAGTGACGGTGAAAACTGATACATCTGCATTTATTTAAAAAAATAAAATTTAAAAAAAAGCCCCACTAAAGAATGATCAGTTAATACCATGGGTTAGTTCTGTTTTACACAAACACGATTACATATTGCATATGAATCAAGGTTGCGCAGAGGTGGTTGCATTTCCCAGACAATCATGCAAAATATATATTTTTTTTTTAAAAAATGACATTGTGCGACAGGACTGTAGCACAGTAATACAGCAACATCAGAGGCAAATTCCATTCAAGTTTTCCAAGCCTAGCTTTCAACTTTATTTAAATAAACGGCAGTGACTCGTTATGACAAGGATCATTCTTAATCTCACTCAAACCATGCTGAACGGCTCTAACCCAATTACCAACATAGGGTTGTTTTTTTCAAAAACTTTTTTTTTTTTAAAAAAAGAAAAGAAAAACATAACTGAACACAAGAGTATGTCAGTCTACAGTGACTGATCAGGCAGTACAGTTTCAGGAACCGTTTAACTGAGGCAGGATGGCAACCTGAAACCTGAAACCTGAAGGCTGAGACAAAAACGTGACGTTTGTTTTCGAAATTGAGGTGATGGGCATCTTAGTCGCTGTCACTCCTCTCTCCTCTCTGCAGCAGCCTCTTTCCACTGGAGGGCACAGGAACCTCATGCTTCACTGAGACCTTTGACTTGCTTTTGCTGCAGAGAGAAAGCAGGGTTATAAAATGATGCAACATATTTAGGACCAATGTACATCCCAGTGCACTCATCCAAGCTGCTAAACCGAAAGCATAACTTCCGCTTTGAATACCCAAAAGGTTACAGGTAGCACAAACACAAAACCATGGCATGGCCAATTAAATAGCCCATGTTAATTTACTCTATGCTACCTTTGGGTATTCAACACTGGGCTGCATCTGTATAACCCTGAAGTTGCTGCCTGTAAGGAGTTTGTTTTAAATTAGAGCCCTCATGCAGCCATTTCTGATCTCTACATTAACTGTGGACACGGGTTGTCACCCTATACTTACACACCTGATATAATACTGGGATTCACCCTACGTTGTAGCAATGCCATGTTTACAGTAGTTTAAAAGTGCTCACATCAAACAATGTGAAACCAGAGCGTCAACTTTGTTTTCATACAACATGAAAAACAGACACCCGGACCATCAAGACGACACGGCTAATTTATTACAAAAGCTATGTTTCGCTATAGTGTGATCATCATAAACAATACGTAATGTGGAGCTATGCTGGTATGTGCTTCAGTTTACAGGATGGTTAACAACCACACACAGCGACCTCTAGTGTCAGGATTAGGAGACTCCAGGTTTTGATGAAAACAGGATAAATTCTACTACAGTAAAGCCCAAAGGCACACCTGACAACTGGAACCAGCTGAGACCGACTCCCTGTTGTTGTCAGTCTGCAGTAGCTGTTGTCATATCCAATAAAAGTTTCCAGGGTGCCTCCTACCTGTCCTTGTCAAGCAGCTCCAAACCGTCATTGATCTTCTTCAACATCTCGTAACGCTCACGCCCACGAACCTGCGGCAGAAATTAGAGGAAAGTCATGAAATTGAAAGGCTGAGAGAGAATTTCAGTGTACTTGTATGCATATTTACTTACAGGGAGGAGAAAAACCTCCTTGTCGTCCTCCTCAGCACTGGAGGTACATTTGGACTTCTTTGTGGATGTGGTGTCAGGAGGTGGTGCGCTCTCTGGTTAGGAGATATAAATAAATAAATCAGTGAGGTCAGGAAGAAAACTAAACAGAAACTGAAACCAGCATAAACGTACTTCGTTTTTTCGTCTCTTTGGTGCCGCTCTCCTTCTTCTGTTTATTGTCCTCCTCAGTTTTACGGTCCCTGCCTGGACAAGCGCAGACGCGCACCTCGAAGCACCTCCGGCCCAAAACCAGCCCCCTAGAGAAGCACATGCAATGCAGTAAGGGTCAAACGGCTTTTCTGTGCTGCACAAACAAACTGTAAGATGAGACTTTTCTTGAGCAGTTCTAAAGATAAAATAGGCCAAAAACCAAGATGACCTGTTAAACAACATCACCATAGAAATGGTTTGTGCTGCGCTTCTGGCCACACGAGAGAGAAAACTGACTTACTCTGGAGTCTCCAGGGTCAGGATGGTGAGGATAGGTCTGCGGTTCATCCCGCCCATGCAGGAGCTGTTGCACATGAAGCTCAGCAGGATAGTGGTCATCTCTGAGCCCAACTGAAACAGGAAAAGCATAAATATTAAAATGTACTGCTGGCTCACGCAACTACAGTTAAAAGGTAATATGATACACATCCAAGAAAAA
>NW_005187655.1:555406-560907 GCF_000239375.1 Pundamilia nyererei | reverse complement strand
AGGCTAGACCGTCCAATTTCCCCAACCGTTTACTTCCGGCCTACCCGACCTTCTGAGAACCCGGCCCACGTAGACCGCGAAGGCTGGGTCCTCAAGAGGATGCAGCCCATGAATTTGGACACGACCTTTCTCCGTAGCACTTCATGGATTTCATAAGCAACACACCTTAGTTGTTCACACAAAGCATAAAGGTAAAAAAAAAACAATATATACAGTTTTATCTTCATTTTAGATGTCAAAAAGTATTTGCGGCTCGCAGTGTTTTCTTTTGCGTGGAAACCGACTCCAAATGGCTCTTTCGGTGTTAAAGGTTGCTGACCCCTGAACTAGTCTTTCGACTCTAAAACAAAATAATCCAAAATTAAATACATTAACTTTTCTAAGCAGCAAAGCAAAATGAACCAGAATAAAATTTTAACCCTTTCTGTTCTGAGGGTGCAGGAACATGTCCCGTCATGTCAGAGCAGTGCTTTGCAAGCAGAAGGCCCTTCTCCTGCAGACCAGAGCAAGTGGTGGGGGTGGCGGGGGATTACACTGCAGAGCACCCTAACTTTAACTGAGCTAGCCAACCACATTGCACTACATGGTGAGTCACTGAAAACTTCAACACTATTGGCTCTTCAAATGCAGCAACTGACTGTGGAAGTTAAATTTCAGCGAATCGTCACAATGAAAAAGATTCCACATGAATGGCACAATGACCGATACCAAAGAATGGATTTTTAATAAAAAGGTAAGATGTTTTTTTCTTCATCTTAAAATCAAGGGATAACTTAAAAGCAGTGACTTTACCAATTTAAGACCTTTTCATTAACAAGCCTCCACATTTTAAACTCTATATGAGAGTTTAACTTGTTTTATTAAATTAAAACAGTTATAAAAACAAATAAAATATGCCCTTCTGCATTCAAAAACAAAAAAACAAAACAAAACAAAACTAAGTTCAGCAACTGCTGCCTAAACTAAAAGCAGCTCTCAAAGTCTTCTTTATCTGTGAGGAAAGCCTCAAAAAGCAGCTTTCTGCTCCATGTCATGTTTGGTTGCAGAATAATCGATTGAGAGCACCTTCAAACTTTACATATATAATGCGTCTTGGTTTAATTACTTGGATTCAGTTAAGATGCCCATCGTATTAAAATTCCTGGTGAAATTTCTGGTCGTTTGTTTTATACCAATTAAAACAGATGTAAGACAAATAACATTTATCATACTGTTTAAGAAAAAAAACAACAAAAAAAAAACACAAGTACAGTTATAAGATTTTCCGAGGTCAGATGAACCATAACTTACAGTTGAGGTCACCGATTTTGCCGTTCCAGACCTTTGGAATCTGAGCTGAAACCCATATTCACCAGGGTAATCTGTTGTGACTGGAACAGTGGAGGCTGGCGGTGTAACACCATCTTTTTGCAAAGCATCATTTGGCAGCTCAAAGAGCTTTTCATCGAAGTGTTCAGCTAATTGCTGGTCAGTGATCAGCTGAAAACAGACAAAGGGAAGTCAGTTTGCTTCCAAGAATAAACATGCATGTTGAAGTCACAGGAATCTCGACAAATCTTTAAAGATGCTATTCTGCATAAGGTCGGGTAATCACACCTGAAACATATCCATGTTGCCATCTGGCCTCCAGGTTTCATTGTGACCTGTACTGCTGTTCACAGCTGAAATAGTGTCCAAACTGACAGACAGAGATTCAGCCACACTGTAGGAGTAATAATTGCATTTAAAAAAATAATAATAATAAAATTAATGGAATCTGGAATGAAGACTTTACTCACGGTAGCTGGTCCCACAGCTCTTTAAATGAATCCTGGCTGAAGGGTAGATTCTGGCTCAGCTGTAAATCCTCGAAGCCCTGCTCTGCCATAGTTTCTCCCCCTCCTTTCCCAGTGGTGAAGCAGGCAGGCTGTGGATATCAACAGGAAATGAGCACGGGAGATTAAGTTAATGGAGGTATGCAACAACTCACATCTCCTACAAAGTCTTAATTTAATAGTTTTCCCACAATTTTAATGAAAACAAACTAAATATAGCATTCGTTCGACTTTTTTAGAAAAAAAAACCACAACACTTTCGCTTTATTATTGTTATTATGCATTTATTTATTTGTTGTGGTCGAAAAAAAGAAAAACAAAAGCCGTAGAAAGAGCAGAGAAAAGCAGTCGTAAACAAAGATCGCCGTAAAAAAAAAGCTTCTGCGGCACAGGAAATGAGTTCAAAACAAGCAGGCCTTTGACTCGAAGAGCTGCTGACTAGCCAAGTCAACTACGGTTAGCTTAAAAATAAATAGATTTTATAAAAGCAAGAATAATAAGAGAATTGTTCCTTAATAGCACTTTTAAAGATCATTTAAAGACTAGACCAACTTCTGCCTTTGCGGCCCAAACAGCAACTACGATTAGCTACCTTCCAGTAGTAGGCCGACCTTTTAATTGAATGAAGCTAGCTCGTCGTTTCACGTATGGCCACCGTGTCGACGTCTCAACAGTAATAACACCGCGTACACACTAATTTCGAGTCAAAACGTACCCCGAAGTAAATAAACACTGTGCATCCACAGCCCGACTCACATTTATAGGTTGAGGTTGCCGAACTGCGTTAGCATGACTAGCTAGTTACGCTAGCGTGACGTTCGGTTAAACGTTAGCTAGCGAAACTGTCGTAAAAACTTCCCCGTCGTATAAATGTCACTCTCGGGGATTTGCTTTAGTGTATGAGGCATGTACGACCACTCGGGTACCTTAAGCGTCCCACTGGTGAGTCACAGGTGACTGCAGAGAGTCAAAACCGCCGTCAAGTCAAAATATTTTTCTGCGAACCAAACACGTTGTTGAGGGGATTCCCACAGAAAGAGGAGGAGGGGCTCTTCTTAAGAGTTAGCTTGTCCAATCGCAGAGCTGCTTTTCTGACAAAACGCAAACGAAGCGATGACGATGTGTTCAAAACTATCGTGAACACGGCACCGTTCGTAGGAAAAGCGATAAACTTGGTCAAAACCTTGACCTTATAATGGAAAAGTGTCAACGCTTTCATTGATGTGATTTGGTTTTCAAGAGAGATCTCAATAAATGTATCTTTAATATATATTTATTTGAATAAATCCCACCAAACACATATTGTACACTAAAATTGCGATTGCAGTGTTTAAATACTTTCCAAAGTTATCCAAATGTAAAGGCTGAGGCTACGCTATGGGCCAATACATTTTCAATTGTCTTGGTTTTAAGGATCATTCCCTTTTCAGTCAGATTTCTCATATTTTAAGGTTTTCTGATGAGTATTTGAATGTGACATCATGACATCATAATAACAAGGAGAGAGAAAAGAGTGGATGTCAAAGTACAGTTTAATGCTATCCGTATGTTCAACTTACAAATAAGAAATACTTTCTTTCTAGTCTAACAAATAAGGAGAGCGTGTTTAGAAGATGGAAGGAACACTCTGAGGAACTGATTAATTAAGAAAGGGAGAGGGAGAGAAAGAGCAGGACAGAAAGAAAGCTACTGAATGAGGAGGTGCAGAGGTTTGGTAAGGAGGCAGTGGGGACAGAGGATGAAGAGTGGAAAGGTGGTTGGTCTAGATGACATACACTGTATTGCCCAAAGTATTTACTAACAAGTGGTAAATACACAGAGCAGGGTCAGCAGATACCGAGGCATTAAGTGGGGTCGCCAACTTCCTGTAAAGTCAATCACTACAGAGCTCCAAACTTCATGTGGCCTTCAGATCAGCTCAAAAGATCTTCATGGAATGGGTTTCCACAGCCAAGCAGCTGCATCCAAGCATTACATTACCAAGAGCAAAGTGTTGGATGTAGTGGTGTAAAGTGTGCCACCACTGGACTCTACAGCAGTGGAGATCTGTTCTCTACAGTGACGAATTAAGCTTCTCCATCGTGTAATTTGATGGACAAGTCTGGGTCTGGCGGTTGCCAGGAGAACTGTACTGAGGCACTTCCATTGAAACCTCATACAAATACCTAGGTATTGTGATTGATGACATTTTTTCCTTTAAGCCACACATCAACCATGTATTAAAGAAACTAAGGCTGAAGTTAGGGTTCTTTTTCAGAAACAGATCATGTCTCTTTTTCACCATAAGTTGCTGCCACCTCTCTACCCCTCCTCCTATTGCGGTGACGTAATTTACATGAATGCCTCTGCTCACTCTCTTCATCTGTTGGATTCTGTCTATCATGGAGCATTAAGATTTACAACAGGCTGTAAACCTTTAACACACCACTGTACTCTATATTTTCTGGTTGACTTGTCCTCAATGGCCTTACACAGGATGGTTCATTGGTATCACTTTATCTATAAATCTATTACTGGTTTACTGCCTTATTATTTAACAGAGTACATGTTACGCAAACAGTTTAGTCAATCACTAAACACTGTGCTTTTCAAAAGACGTACAAATGTTTTGGTGAAATCATCACTGTCTCATTGAGTTTCAATGGGACTACCTGTTGCACAAACATGGCATTACATACAGTGTGTTTGCATGTTTCTCATATCCCAGCACATTATTTGTGCTTAAAACACACTGACTACCTGTGTAATTAAAGGTTAAATTTAAAAGAAAACTTATATGACTGTACTGTGCCAAATGTAAAGTTAGTGGAGGAGGGATTATGGTGTGGGGTTGTTTTTCAGGAGTCTTTGGGAACAGTTTGGGGATTGCCCTTTCCTGTTCCAACATCACTGCACACCAGTGCATCAAAGAAAGGTCCATAAAGACATGAATGAGATCTTTTGAGGTAACTTGACTGGCCATCACTGGCCATTCTGACCTCAGCCTAATTGAACACCTTTGGGGTGAATTGGAGCGGAAACTGTGTGCCAGTGTGTGACCTCACAAATGTACCTCAGGCAGAATGGTCAGAAATTCTCATAAAACAGCCGTAAACCTTGTGGAAAGCCTTTCCAGAAGAACTGAAGCTGTTATAGCTGCAAAAGCTGCAAAAGCTGGGCTGGTCAATTGACTTTTTTTTACCAGCTTTTACCAGTCTTTTCAAGCAGAGATGTAGTAACTACAGAGGGATAAAGCTGATGAAGGTTAAGAAGTGAGGTGACGCTAGGAGGGCTATGATGTTTGCTTTGGTAGTGTTAGTGGTGTTACAGTCACTCCCTCTAGCAGCTCTCCTAATGTTTGAGGGCTTTTTCTCATCCTTTCTGCCTTATTGCCATAGCTGAGATGTGTTGCAGCTCGTTAGCCACTGCATAAAGACTGCCATCTCAAACTGTCTTTTTTTGTTCCCTGGGATCTGATCTGCAGTGATCTTGTCTGTAAGTGTGTAACCCTGTGTGGCTTGGTGTGACTTATTTGTGGGTAAATCTGTACATTTACAAAGGCAAGTTTATTGGTTCACAGTGGAAGCTCACCTCTGGCCTCACTTCCACGGCTTGAGCCTTTCTCTTGAGTCCACCAATCCGAGTGTTGGTACAAGCTTAAAGATAGTCTTACCTTCACAGGGTTGACTGTGAAGGTAGATTCCCCTC
>NW_005187655.1:552692-554420 GCF_000239375.1 Pundamilia nyererei | reverse complement strand
ATTTTGCTTAGTTGGATGTAATAAATCCTTATCCTTAATCCTTTATGTAATACAACATCGGGGTTGTTAAAGTGTACTTAAATCTATTTTTGCTGATTTGGATCACATTCTTTCTACCCCAGGACGGTGACACGTAAAAAGAGACTACTCAACCAAAAATACATGCGTGGTATGTGAACGATAAACTCTATCGCTGACGTTTGTTTCCAGTCTTTTTAAAATCATGACTTCCGTTTTTTTTTATCCCAAGAAATAAAACGAATGTTGTGAAACGAATGCAAATGTTGTTGCCTGTCACACACCTGTCATTCAATCAGCAGCTCTATTTGCAGTAGCATGATTTTGAACCAGGTGACCTCACCAACCACTCTCTCTCTCTCTCTCACACACACACACACACCCATACATGCCTGTGCATGCATAAATAGGTCACGACAAGGAGGAACAGTATTTACACACTGGGTTAGTTGGCTGTGTCACGTGGTGTTTGAGTGCGTGTTTGTGGTTGTGCGACTTTTTTTCGGTTGGATAACAGTAAAACACACACGCAGGTGACACTGTGACATTAAAAACGTTAACTCCTCGGCGCTTCGCTGAGTCTGTGAGGTGTGTTTGTGCCGATTTGCCAGTCTTCAGCCTTCCTCGCTCACTCCAAATGAATTCATGTGATACTTTTTGGCTCTGTAATATCATCATCTTAATCCCCCCCCGGTTGCGTACATAAACCCCTTAACTGTGCTGGAAGAGGCTCTACGCCACTATTCCGATGGTGTAAAGTTTCTCTGCATTTAGTCAGAGTCACACATGACTGTGCTTGGGGCCCTGGCTTTGGATGAGGGGTGTCGGGTTCTCCCACTGTTTGAGGGCAGCAAAAGGCAAAGGAGAGGGCGGCATGCTCTGACCAGAGAGTGGTGTGAGGTGGGGGTGTGTCTGTGAGGGGTGGTCATGACTCATTTCATTGGGAGATCTAGAGTAGATTTTTTTTTTTTTCCACTGAGCTTGCTTGCAGGATCTCCATTCCTCCCGCCCAATGCAAAACCCTCCCACAACACACAATCTACGCCTCTGGTCCCTCCCCAAACTTTCCCCCTGACCACACCTACTGTACACTCCTAACTCAGGTGGCAGGGCCCAATTTTAGGGCCCACCTGTTGCCTGCTGGAAGAGGATTAAGCTTTGTTGTGTGCAACAGAGAAGGGAGGAAGGGGGGTTAAATGAGGCTGATGACCTCTTTGGCATGTGATCTGAAATAGAAAGGGATTTGTATCTGTTGGGAAGGCAGACAATGGCGACCACAGCGGCAAAGACGAGCCCCCTTTTCACTTCCCATTAGGGAAGTTGAGTCATAATGGCGGACTCCGACTTTTAGGTCACCTGACATTTAACATCTCCACAACTGTGTGTCCTCCATTTGCAGGTCCAGAAATGAGGTGATTAACCTTGAGCTGTCAGTGATAAGGGAGAAGCATCTTTGCACATGCTTTGCAGATTGAGTTTATCGTTCTTTGGGGGGGGGTCTATGGCCATTACGCAACAAAGCTCATGAAAACGGTCCAAAATGAGACCAAATTTGGGCCTCTGCGTCGCTCTGGCTTACGGCTCCAGAGAATGATGAATTATTGTTGATTTAAACAGGAATCTGAAAATGTAATCACACCTTTTGTTATTTAATTCTTCATCTCTTAGCACCATAATAAAAACCAGACACCTCTTCTAAATAACCCCACC
>NW_005187655.1:537318-551675 GCF_000239375.1 Pundamilia nyererei | reverse complement strand
TACGTGTGTGTGTGTGTGTTTGTGTTTAATGCAAAAATATTTCCCCTAAGCATAAAATCTGAAAAGGGGAAGAAGCAGTCACGTGCTTGTCTCTATTTAAATCACTTAAAGACGGAGATAACCTGCACAACCTGAGATAGTTTTGTGTTTAATCTGGGCTTGTGTTGTATCTCACAGTAAATACAAGCAGGTGCAGATTCATGCATAATGCCTGGAAATTTACTGCAAAGTGTGCATGCAGTGAAGTGCGGGATGTGTAATGAAACATTAGTGGCCACTTCTGGCACTTTACCTTTTCCACAAGGACGCACACGCTCACCACTACACACCTCTTTGTTGTGGTTTGTGAATGTTAAGCAGCACTTATCAAAAGCTCAACTCAGCAAGGTCAAGAGTTACAGATTTACACGGACAACATATTTGCAGAAGGTGGCTGAGCAGAACCGCGGGGTCAAATTAGGTCCAGCAAATTTTACCAGCATCACCAGCATCATGTTGCTGTTGTATCAGTCCATAAGCCCACGTCACCAAAATGGAAAAAAAAACTTTTCAGGAAGCTCGTTGTTTCGACAGTACCCGTCTGTGTTTGTGTGCTCATCCAACAGTTCATCACAGACTTAAATCTTACAGGCGGCGTTACTCCAAAAGCACAAAAGACCTATAAATAAATGAAATTTAAAATTTTATAACCATGCTGGAGTGGAAGAAGTTAATTTTCCCCAAGGTCATCCTGTCTGTCACCCTGCAGACAGGTGGCAGAGGGCTGATGGGAAACTGGAGGGAAGCTAAAGTTCAGGCGTCGACATGAAAGTAGTCAGAGAAGTCATGAACGGCACTGCAGAGATTGTCTCTAGTCAGGATCACGGTTATATATAGTTGACGTTAGCTGAGCAGCAGTGTTGTGTGTGTGTGTGTGAGAGAGAGAGAGAGAGTGACTGAGTGAGAGTTAAAAAGATAATCGTGGTTGTCCAACAGTTATCTTATTGTTACAGTTATGAAAACACCTTTCAGGATTATTCACTGTTCTGAAAAACAAATTATTTGTAATTCACTTCTTTGTGTCTATGTGTGTGTGTGTGTGCGTGTTTCTGCTGCAGACAGTGACTGGAACCCTCGCTCTGTCAGTCTTCACGGCTGTCCTTGGATCTTTGGAGTTTGGATATAACATCGGTGTCATCAATGCGCCACAGAAGGTAAAAAAAGAAAGAAAGAAAGGCGAATGGACATAATATAAAATGAAAGAATAAAACATGTAACACTGGTGTCATGCACGAGTCCAACACTGTCATTTTAACCAGACGTCAACAAAGTCGCTTCGCCTGATTTTACAAGGTGGTGTGTTTTGACACCACAACACGCTGCCTGGTGATGTTTAGACAATAAACCAAAAAGAATAAAACTATGTCACGTGAAGCCTTCCGAAGCAAAGTCAGGTGACCACAGACACAGCAGGGCGAGGCTCCTTTCCATCTTTACGTGTCATCACAAAAATGACAACACATCCCTGCTCCAGGTGTCATGGAAACAAGGAAATATTTCTGTTTGCATGATGAGAAAAAGGCGTGAGAAATATGATTCATTTCCCACATCTGAAAGCAAATTTTGTGCGTTTATCCGCATTTATCTCTTTAAACAGAGCGGCCCTTCATTTGTGTGCCACGGTACTTGGACGCTGTGTAGAAAAGCCTTTTGCATTTATGGGCATCTCAGCTCTGACATCCATCATTAAAATCCTGGCACGGGTCAGGGCAGCTATCAACTAAACTTTTCTGATACTTGGGAAAATGTGAGCATAATTATCTACAGATCACTTGTTTGATTTAATAAAATACATCTTTCTTACAAATAGTGTGACACAAAGAGCAACACTCCCTTTAAGGTCACTCTATTTTTAAGCCTTTTTAATCCTGCTTTCTTCTGATTGGCTGCCCCACGTAAAGTGATCACTTAAACAGCAGCTGGGTGGGGCTGATTTGTGACCATGTTTGGGTTTTCCACTCTCTATGACATCATGTAGATCCAAGAACAGAGAAAAACCCTCTGAAACCGAGTATTTAGAGCACTCTGAACTCGAAACCTCTGGCTCTCGGTGGTTACTTGTACATACAAAGATCTCATTAACTGAAACCTCCCAGGCACAAGTGTGTATATGTGAGATAATATAAGTCTATATTTTTAAAAAATGAGGAAAGCATTCTGAAAATATGAACTTATGAGAGTAAGTTGTTACTTACATGGTGTGCTTGTCTATTTAAATAGCCCATGGCCTGATTTACATAGTATTCTTATGGTCCATGCAGCCATTCAAAGCGCTTCACGCTGCAAGCCTTTATCTAATCCAAGTTCATATTTAAAGTGACATATAGCTTTTTTTTCCTGTCGTAGTTCACTGTATTCAAAGCCATGCAGACAAGTGACTTAACCACCAGCCTTCAAGCAGCCCATTTTATATACTCCATGTTTACAAAAGCTGATTTTAAGCTCTATGCGGGCCCTGTCTGCAAGACCTCGCTCCAAACTTACCTTCCGTTTTACCCAGTTTGTGCTGCTCTTCTCTCACTCCTCTAGTCACTTGCTCCAACTTATCTTGGCACTCCTTGCAGATCATTGAGGGGGACTACAATGCAACATGGATGTACCGGTACGGGGAGCCCATCCCCACGGGGACCCTCACCTCGCTCTGGTCGCTGTCCGTTGCCATCTTCTCCATCGGCGGCATGGTCTCCTCCTTCTGCGTGGGCTTTGTTTCTGAATGGCTGGGCAGGTGAGACAACGCAGGTCAAGCTTAGCCTTTTCTAGTGGTCTCGAGGGGATACGTTGCTTTTATCCTGATGGGTTCGTGAAGCTAAGCCTATGAAATACTGTTTTATGAGATGGAGCAGATAGAACAGGCTCATTAATCTTACACTCTGCTTTAACTGTAACATTTAGAGGATGGTTTCCGTCTGTGCCCATGGTTGCACAGATTACTCAAAGCAAACCACAAGATTTTCTGGAAATCTGAAACAAACTGCACAAAGTCTGAATACATGAGCAAAGATTTAAAAAGTATACATTTCTTCTTCCTAAATGACACACATACTTCGCAGTCTCCTTACATACAAATGAAAGGTCTGATTTTTCATGTGTAAATGGGTAGAAGCTGTGGGTTAATGAAGAGTGAAGTGGGTAGGGAGTTTGTCTGAAGTATCTTCAGTTAAAAAAAGAAAGAAAGCAGCACCCAGTCCACTCAAACACACACAAAAAGACACACTTATGTAAGGAAAGTAGGATTTTGCATGCAGCGGGAGTGGATCCATATAAACGTGGTTTTAAGGGTGAATGAAAAACAAGAAAGCAATTTTAAAAAGCACCACAAACAGAGACTTCAAGTTTTAATGCACTACAACGATAACCAAGACTGTTTTAGGAAACAGCCAGGCAGACACGACAAAACACCACACAGTGTTCAACAGCAAATGATAAATCGTCATTATAAACAGAGCAATTAAAACCTTAATCTAAGCAAACGACAACACTAGTCCAAAGCCTTCTCTAGCTAGCCTTTATTGTGATACATAAGTATCTCCTTCTCAGTTCCGTATAAGCCCAAAAATAAAACCAGTCATTCAGTGAAAGCTCTGTCCGGGATGTTATGACCCAGTTTCCTGCTGTAACCTGAGTCTGTGCAAACTGGGCTGCAGTCCACAGCTTCCACTGGCTGAAAGGACATCTTAACAGAGTCCTGAATGTGCAGCTTACATAAGCTTACAACCTCATCAGAAGCAACTTTTCAGTGACTTTTAAAATATATATTAAAAAAACATTTTCAACCCAAGGTATTAACAGAATGTTACAAAATATATACGTGAGGTATCTTGTTGCTTGTGTCAAGTAAATTCCTGACAGTGTAAGCTGAGCTGTAGGAACTGTGCTACTTCTAAATTAGGTGGGAAAGACTCTTTTTTGGTTCCGATCACAGTCTAGTAAAGTAAAATAACACCAGACTGCAAAATCTAGTCACACATGTTACTTTTCTGTAATACTCCTCTGAGCCTTCTACAGGATTTTGTGGATCAACTAAATGTTAAAGTGCTGAATAAACCAGTGTCTCTGTGCGATACTGAATAATTTGTGTGATACTGCCCTCTAGTGGCTTCTTAGTGTTTTTCCACTACTAAACAGTGTGCATATCCAAACTAGATGTGCACAACTCTGCTGGACAAAAACCCTGCTGTTTTATCATTTCAAAATGGTTTCAAAAATGCAGGTCTGTGCTTCTTTCAGGAGGAAAGCCATGCTTATAAACAACTTGTTTGCCTTTATTGGAGGAAGTCTGATGGGAATGTCTAAGCTCTGCCGCTCCTTTGAAATGATGATCCTTGGACGTTTTGTCATTGGTGCCTACTGTGGTGAGCTGCCCACTGTCTCTTCCCTCTTTTACTCTCCATTAATGTGTCCATTTAATGAGTGGTTTAACAATCTCTTGCTTCCTTAACTCTTCCTTTGATGCAGGATTGGCATCTGGCTTGACACCAATGTACGTGGGTGAGATAGCACCTACGAGTCTCAGAGGAGCTTTGGGGACGCTGCACCAACTGGCTATTGTCACTGGCATTCTCTTCGCACAGGTATGGCAGGAACGACCGTCTATAAATAGCATCGGCATCTTTTCTCTGTCTCCATGTCCCCGACATTCAGTGGGCCTTTCCAGGCCACGTTTAAAAAGTCTGCTCACAAAAAACACATCTTGAATCCTCAAATCCATTCTCTTTGTCTGTGCACCTCCCCGTCTTTTCCTTTACTTCCACCTATAAAGGATTGTCTTTAGGTGCTTTATCATATTATCTTTTGAAATGTCACACACTCAAACTTGCTTCCTCTCCCTGTGCAGGTCCTCGGCTTGGAGTCGCTACTCGGCAGTGAGCACTTATGGCCTGTTCTGCTGGGATTAACTGTTGTGCCGACTGTACTTCAGATGGCTCTGCTGCCCTTCTGCCCCGAGAGCCCCCGATTCCTCTACATCGTCCGGTGTCAGGAGCACCACGCCAAGAGTGGTAAGTAGGGCTGCTTTATTTTAAGGTCTTGGTTTACTATTATTATTCTTATTATGTAACTAAGTTTTACATTTTAAATTCTACACTATAAACTGGATTTTTAGCATTAGGAGGCAGATAGGGCCTTATAAAATAAGATGCTGAGTTGCATTTTGGGAAATGTAGGATCTTTTTTTTTTCAATTTCATTTCAATTCAATTCAATTTATATATCGCAAAATCACAACAGCAGTCATCTGAAGGCACTTGATGTTGTAAGATAAAGACCCTACAACAATAAAGAGAAAACTGCACTTAGTGACAGTGGGAAGGAAAAACTCCCTTTTAACAGGAAGAAACCTTCAGTTCAACCAAGCTCAGCGAGGGGCAGTCAGCTACTGTGTTTCGGTTTGTCCCACTTTGACCCATATCACTTTATACTTTCTTATATATAACTGATGGATACTAATGTTTGTACCTGAGAAGCGAAACTAACTCGAAGTGCCTGAAATCTGCATTCTTTCTTTTGGCCAGCAGGGGGAGACTCCTCTGGTTGCAAAAAGAAGTCTGATTCTACCAAAGTCTTATCTCTGACCACAGTAAACTGTTTTTTCTGCTGAGTTTATGGCCTCAGTAATTACTTTTAAATATTTTTTAACTAATTCTGTAAATCATAGTCTCACGGTGAGTTAAATAGTAGATAAATCAGGTTATAGTTTAAACCACGGCTATTTGGCTTTGCCTTTACATACTGTGTGGTGTCTCCAGTTCCTCGGTCAGATCAACTCCGCACTCATGATGTCTGGGTTTATCAGACATTTACAGGACTCAATGTACAGAGTATCAGTTGGACTTACAGAATTAGCTGCTAAAATGTCAGATGAGTTTTTGTACATGAAAAAAAAAAAACTTCCTACATTTCTACTTTCTGCAGGCCTGAGGAGGCTAACAGGCAGACAGGAGGTGGGCAACATGCTGGCAGAGATGAAGGAGGAGAAGCGGAGGATGGACATGGAGAGGAAGGTGTCCATACCCGAACTCTTTCGCTCTTCGCTTTACCGCCAGCCCATTATCATCGCCATCCTCCTGCAGCTCTCCCAGCAACTGTCGGGGGTTAATGCAGTGAGTCCTTCAAATTACACTGACTCACCTAAAGTTCCAGAAACAAGCAGTCCTTTAAAATCAGGAGCCAGTGCTGTTCAACATTGACCTAAATTTGTTTACTCCTCTGGCAGATATTCTACTATTCCACCAGTATCTTCATGAAAGCAGGAGTCCAGAGTCCAGTTTATGCCACCATAGGAGCCGGGGTGGTGAACTGTGCCTTCACGGTAGTCTCGGTGAGAAATCGCACCGACGTGCCTTTATCGCACTTTTGAAATTCAATTTGGGAGCGTTTAAATAACTTTTTGAATTTGGAACAATAAACATTCACGCCCTGTGACAGAGTCACTCTATTACTGTTTAACACTGTTATCAAAGGGTAAACAAGATAAGAGGAGTCAAAATGTTTCAGTGTCATCAAGCGGATAAAGATGTACGACTTTAGCCGTAAGAGTGCCACGGCTTCAGGGTTAGAGACCGACTATTGTAATTTGATACAATAGATTGTTTTATGAGCGCACGCTTGTAAAATCACTGTTAAACTATGGTTAACACTGTTTTAGAAGTCCTGAACTGCAGTTAGGTATATGGTAAATGTGGTTTTAGCATTATAGTGACCTGACGTTATACATATTTGAGAAAGAATCTGACCAAATCAAATGCTTTAGCTCCAAATGTCAGCTGAGGTTAACCCCCCATCCCCCCTTTACCTTCATATTAACAGCTTTTCCTGGTAGAGAGGACGGGTCGACGGACGCTCCACATGCTAGGACTTGGTGGAATGTGCATCTGTGCCGTCATCATGACCGTGGCTCTTGCTTTACTTGTAAGTAAGCCCCGATCCAAAAAAAAGGAAAATAAATAAAATCCAGACTATGGTATTCCAGACTTCGGTATTTTATCTATGATTTCTAGTCTCCACAAACATCTGAACCCACTTTTCTTCTGCTCTATAGGACAGTGTTCCATGGATGAGCTACATCAGCATGCTTTCTATCTTTGGTTTTGTGGCCTTCTTTGAGGTTGGCCCAGGTCCCATCCCCTGGTTCTTTGTAGCTGAGCTGTTCTCTCAAGGTCCAAGGCCAGCTGCCATGGCTGTTGCAGGCTTTTCCAACTGGACTGCCAACTTTATTATTGGCATGTGCTTCCAGTATGTCGCTGTGAGTATCCACAATGGATGTTGTGCATGTCCACAAATGCTTTTCCATTTTTCACCCACTTCAGTTTTGTTATTCTTTTTTGGCTCGACAATCTTTTATCCTCTTAGATAAACTGATTAGATTTTGGTCTTTAAAGGTTACCAACCTTACAAAATCAAATTTTTTATTCACATTTGAAAAGTTAAGTCTGGACAGACAGATGAAAACATGAAAACCGCTACTTGACCGGTTAATAGAGGCATGTGGCATCAAGTTCAACTCTTTATAATCCGACCTTCTTCCCGTCCTTCCGCAGGACCTCTGTGGGCCATACGTCTTCCTGATCTTCGCGGCTCTTCTTCTGTTCTTCCTCATCTTCACATTTTTCCGGGTACCAGAGACACGGGGCAAGACCTTTGACCAGATTGCAGCCAATTTTCACCAGCATTCAGCTGGAGGGATGATGGATATGGATATGAGCATAGGCATGGGTATGGACATAGACAAACCCAGCACTGAGATGGACTACTTGGGGGAGGATACCATGAACTGAAGATGCCCCATGGAACTGAGAAAAATGGAACTGAGCTCAGCTTGAGAAAAGTTGGGTAAAGGGGCATGACACCAAACTTTTATTTGCTAATATGTATATTGAGATCTTTATTTTTTTTTTCACATAGATTGTGGTGAAAAAGCAGTGTTAAAAGTGTGTGACAATTTGGGTGTTATGGAATTGTCCTTTGGTGGTAGCACTGCAGTACAGGGTTAATAGTTATGAATTCTGGCTTCACTTGAAAGGCTACGAACCAGTGGAGTAAAGGTCGACTGCTGTAGTTTCAAGGGAAGAAGATGCTAATAAGAACAGCCTGTCTGGCATTGACTGCCAGTGCAATAAGACTTTATTCCATGGTGATGGCAATCAGTTGCAATATTGACAGATGGGTGTGGAGAGACTTGGGGATTCCTGCACTTTATAAACAGATATCTACAGTTTTCAAAGTTTTTAGGCATAGAAACAATAGGATCAGCAGCCAGGAGTGTGATGGAGCATGCCTGTTTTTACCAAAGATGGGAACACACATTTAAGAGATTAACATATGAATTGATTTTTTGATCTCCAATGACAGGAATCCCGTCGACACACTGTGGGTTTTGAATCTTTTTTGGCGCCAAATGAAGTGTGTCTGTAACACCCGGTATTTATAGCCGTTATTTACTCAAAGCAGATGTAGAAAAGGTATGATGGGTAGGTAGTGTTTTTGTTCTTTAAGAACAGGTAACAGATGCATTTAATCATGTTATACTTTTAAAAACAGATTTTATGTGCTATGTTCATGTATCCAAAGTGTAACCTGGCATCAATGTAAAAATACCAGTCTGAAACTTCTCAAGGGGCATTATCAAGCGGACCAAAATGCCTCTGGAGTCGATTTCACAGACATTGCTCTGAACTCCTCCAGATATTAGCCGATGGAGGGGTCATCCCAGGACACGAGTGTCACATTCATATAGTCTGGACAGTTAATGGTCTGTCCCTGCCAGCTTCTGTCCACATGATTTCATTTGCACAAATTACAGCAAAGGTCATTCTAAGTTCATGTTGATTATAATCTGATTATAGTGTGACGCAGTACGGTGTGACCTGAAAGTGTAAACTGTCGTAACAAACTATCGTTGTTGGATGCATGGTTGTGATTGGCTCAGTATAGGTAGTGCTCTGGGGAAATGAGTTTCAGTAAAGAAACAAAATTTTGCCTCAAATTTGAACATGAGCCTTCATACTCCTCTGGTTGTTAGGTTACCAAAAGCGTTTTCTGCATCAGTACCAAAACGCTGATATTTTGGAGTTTTCACATGTGTTCTCAAAGTGTGAAAGTACTCCTCTAATAGGAAACTCACTGCACCACAGAAATGCTACTTCTGATCACGCCTTTTGTATTTCATGTGTACATAGTGTGTTTGAGGGTCTAGGTTTTAAATTCTTTACGCACTCCAGCTGGTGTTCGGCTTTGTAAGCAGACTCGAGAAATTTCCAAGTACAAGCACCGACTTTCAAGGTTTGTGCCACACAATCGCCAAGTTTTTGTTGTGTTTTCTTTGCATCCGTCACGTGTGCCGTTTGCAGTCTATTCTTTAATGTGTCAGACTTGTCAGAGATCTGTAATCTGTATAGTGTGAATGTTGATGCAGTGGTTATGTAACCAGAGTGAAAGTACTGCAAATATTGTTAATGAAACCACCTGAAGAACCCTCATTTCTACACCTTCAATTTCTTCACTACAAAAGTAATCCAATTTCTTTGGCAAAAAAAAAAAAAAAAAAAAAAAAAAAAAAAAACATGGTACAAAGGCATCAGTGAATCTGCACTCCAGTCAGAAGGGAATGAATCTTGATTTGCAAACATGATTTATTAATTAGCATTTTAAGTATTAACATTGCACATAATCCCCTCCAAAGAAAAGCACACACAAGTAAAACAAAAAGGAAATTAAGCTTCTTTCTAATCCAACCTCAACCAAGAAGATTAAGGGAGTAGTACGTTTCAAGAATTGATTTGAGGTGTTAACAGAACTAAACAGACTCCCATTATGCATCACCAATCGCAGACCTGCTTAGCTTTCCCCTCTTTAACCAAATTAATCAGAAGCCAAATTAAACTACATGATGGGCCCCATCTGCTCTATTAAAGGAAATATTTCTAAGGGGGTGGAATAACATTCCCATTTTTTCCTCTCTCCCCCTTTTTAAAAGCTGTACATTCAATTTCTAAATGTGCACCCACCAACTACCTGTATCCCCTTAACCTGCGCTCCCTTCCCACCCTCTCCAGATGTCAGTGTGGACAGGACAAGACAAGATGAGGGGGTGGGGAAGGGGCCTGAAGGATGACTGTGAGAAGTGGTAAGATGGAGGATTGGGGGAGTGCAGGGAGGGGAGAGCAGTGCATGTGGTCTGAAATAGGTCCAGTCCTCCAACCCTAGGACCTATGAGAAACAAAAGAAAGCGCAGGAGAGATGGATTGAAAGAAAGACCCCCCCCCCCCAAAAAAAAGAAGACCTTTAATTTAAAAATAAAAAAAATAAAAAGCGCACTTTTAATCCCGAGCCAAGGTATATATTGAAAGAAAATCCAATTTCCCAGAATTTGAGCCAAAAATCTTCCCTGTGTTAAACAAAAGTCTGACTCCAAACACAGGCAGCGTTCTCAAAGACTCCTTTCAATGCCATCATTCCGCCTTAAATCCATTTACTTGACTAAAGAGTTGATGTCCATCATCAGGCCCTCTGTGACAGACTGCTAATGTTGCACATGCAGCACAAGAAGTGCAACCCTACACCCTCACGTCTCCCACCCTGTCTAATCCAAGGTTGCGCCACTTTAGTGTGGGGTCCCACTTCTTGCCAAGGGTTGTGTGACCATCCTCGTGGTCATCACTCTGCTGGTGCTGGGACAGTTGTTGGAGCTGCCTGCTGAAGTGAAGAACACAGCTGAGATTTGTCAACAAAACACCTACCAATGAAAAATGAACCAGCTGGGAAAGCAAAGAGCAACTTTAATGTCTTACCTCAGGCGATTTTACCGTTTTGGGGGAGATTTTAGGAGAGGTCTTTGGCGACTTTGATGTGGGTTTTGTATCAGATGGCTTTGAGGTCTGTGGTGGGGTACTAGGCTCTGATGCAGACTTCTCTGTATCATTCTTCAATACATGGAAGAGATGTGAAAATATTAGTAAAATACCAAAGCTTTAGAACTTCAGAAGATCCAGCTAAACCATCATACAGGCACAAAACCATAGAAATTCATCTAATAGTTAGACTCCTGTCTACCATCTAGACAGTATAAATATTACAGGGACTTAAGGGTTTTCATTGTCAATCAGGCATATTTTCAGATGAGGCGAACTGTAGTTTTTCCACTCAAATCCTGATTAAAGCCAATGAGAACACCACATTGACTGTAAAATATACAAAAACATTTACAGTACAAGTACATTTAAAAATGATGGCAGCTCTCAGTGCTCCCCCCAGCACCCTATCAGATGCAACCAAGTTATAAATTTGAAAATCCTAGGTGATTTAGAGAAAGTGTGACCTCTGACCTTGAGGTCAAGGTCCCTGAGATTTGAACTTGTACAAGACTTTTGTAGACACACCCATGGTATCCTCTGTCAGTCTACCCCAGGGCAGCTATGGCTACAACTGTAGCTTGCCTCCACCAGTGTTTTGTAAAGCGCTTCGAGGGCCCCAAAAAGCACTATATAAATGAAATCCATTATTATTACTATTATTACATCACCTCGTTCTTGCATTCAAACTTAGGTGCGTTTCGCCCGCCAGCCCATCCGCCGGGCATGGTGATGATAAGTGTTCAGCATTTTACTGCTTGCATTAGAGCCTTAATATCTTCTGATAATTGTTTTCTGTGACCAGGACAGCTTGGCAGTGAAAAATAAGCTCATGTGGGTACTGATCTTTTCCTTCCCAATCATCACTAACAGCTCATTTGTGCATAGTTTCCTCACTGAGTGATCTTGATATAGCTGAAGATCAAAAATATCTTACTTTGGAGACAGAGGACTCTGAATTCCTTTGCCTGCGTCGTCTGAACTGGCGGCGTTGTTTCTGGCCTTGGCCCTCCCCTGCTTCTCCATTGGTCTGAGGGCTGTCAGGTGCCGCCGCCGTTGCCACCTCGTGCTGTGGCTGCTGCTGCTTTAGCTCACTCTTCTCCAGGCTCTCTGCTGGTGCAGCCGCCTGCTGGTCTTCTACAGCCTGATTGGGAGGTGGGCGAGGACGGAATGGCCTGAATCCGAGGAAAGCACATTAAATTGCCTCAAGAATCAAGTCCTTCAAACAGGATATCTAAGCAGGACCGTTAAGTTACCTGCGGTATGGGCGCCAGAATCTGCGTCGTGGCGGCCGCTGGGTCTGATCACTCTGTGTCTGATCACTCTGTGTCTGACCACCCTCTTCGTCTCCATCCTTCTGCTCGCCAACTTCACCCTAAATTGGAAAAAACAGACAAAAGACCATTAACATCATAAGCGTTCAACTACTTCAATCCATCTCAATGTCCAGCATCATCCTAAAGGTTGTAGTCTCCCTCACACCCGTCTTTCCGCTTTAGCTTACATCTTGTGTCTCCGGCCGTGGCCTGCGCGGCCTACGGCGGCGTTGCTGAGGCCTCGCTCCCTCACTCTCTCCCGATCGGTCAGTATCAGGACCTTGCCCATCGGCTGGCTTGTTCTGGTCGCCGGGCCGAGGGCTTCGGGGAAAGAACCGTCGACGGAATCGCCGTTTGTTGGGCGCATAGCGGCTTCCTTTTACCGGAACACCACCTGGACCGGTAACATTAGCTGCTTCGGAGCCCTTTGGAACAGAGACATGCCTGAAATGCTTTCTCCAAGAGCAGTTTGTTTTTTTTTATACCTTTTTAAACAGCCGAGAATGTCATATTTTGTCCTTGCCATACCTTAGCTGCTTCAATCACGTCAAACTCTACAATTTCCCCATCTCCAACGCTGCGGAGAAATTTCCTGGGATTGTTCTTCGTGATTGCTGTCTGAGGAGACATGGCTAGCATTAAAAATGTGGGTACAATTAACTCCCATGAAGAAAAAAGAAAGACCTTACCTGATGAACAAATACATCTTCTTTGGTGTCATTCCTGCAAGAAATAAAACTTCATTAGCAAACAATAGACTGAAAAAAGTGAGGACTACTAAAAAGAAATAAGGGAGAATTCGAAACACCTTACCTGTTAATGAATCCATACCCATTACGCACATTGAACCATTTCACTGTGCCTTGGACCAAAGTGGCTACAACAAGAGCACATCAAAAGAATAAGGAAGTGTTATAGAGCAAGTAGTCATTCAGAGCTCACACCGTTATCTTGATTACATCAGCGGTGACCTGCTCGCAAGTGGGAGCTCTATGGATCAATCATTAACCGCAAGACTTTGAAACCAGGCCTGCACTAGGTCACGAGGCGACATGGGGAACACTTCCGACAATTAAGGAGTTCAAGACGAGTCACACGGACACCTGAACGATGTATTCTTCCTCACAGAGACAAGCTCAAAGCCGGCTCGTTTGTGTGTTTTACGGCAGTCTAAACTCATTTAATTTGGCCAAATTTCCTTCTGCAATGATTTGCAGCTGGGAGGGCGCGTGCGCGTGTTTCGCTTACCAAGCGCGTGAACGACAGCTGATAAAGGAAGAAAAATTGGGTCATGCGTTCAAAGTGTTCGGTTAACATGGACTTCTATACAGTCTGAATCAGCTCCATACCTACACAAACACCTGCGATTAAACCAGAGGCAGCCACTGGACTGACATGTGGGGAAAACTTTTTTTTGAGAAAGCACCTGTGTCCTCGAGGCCTTTTAATATTCGGCGTGAGCTTTACAAGCCAATATGTGTGACAGTCAAATAACTTAGTTTTCAACAGCGCGAGTTTAAGCATTTTTTTTATTTTTGGAATATAGTCCCCAGAAAAACCTGAAAAACTCGCCTCAAACACGTGTTGCCTAAAAAGTACCACACCGGAGACAGCAGTGGCACCCCAGGCTGCTGTAATTAACACAAATTCAACCAGCTTGGATCACACACTTCAAGAAATATCACAGAAGGAAGGGTAAAATATATATATATAAACACACACACACACATTCTGGTTTTCACACCCAGGCTCGGTCAGAAGGCGCTAACTTTAAACGTTTTCTGAATATTTACCAAGAAATCTTGGCGGATAGAGTACTTCTACACCCACCTATAACTTTCCTCTCCGGCTGTGGTTTGTCTTCCACCGGTGCCGATGGTGGAGCGCTCTGCGCCTCGGCGTCGGTCATGCTCGCTGTCGGGTTACTACACTTCCACTCCCGAGTCCCCTCCCTCCTACTCTTCCCGAAACTTTCCCAAGCGCCACTGCTAAGTTTTTATCCCGGCATCCCCTCGGACTGCCGGACGGAAGCCGCGCCCTCATTGGTTTCCACGAAAGCGCGAGCTCGAATCTGATTGGTCAAGAGAGGGCGGCAATTGGGACGGAAAATTGTCAGGTGGAGGACAGACATGAGTGAAATGAAGCTGATTTGTTTTCAT
>NW_005187655.1:506859-537112 GCF_000239375.1 Pundamilia nyererei | reverse complement strand
TAGAATCGACAATCGCCAGGTTCTATTTATATAAAAATAGAATGACTGGAGTCTGTTTTTGAGAGGCCATTCATCTCTATCGATCTATATGTTATAGCTTAAAAACACAGCCTTGTAGTGTCTTTTTCACAGAACATAAATAACTGCAGAACTTCGCTGCTAGTGGGTAAACGTCTCTTTGTGATACAATGCTGTTTATATCGGTGAGTGAAAATCCCAATATGAATATACAACATGTAGACAGCCAATAGCTGCCAGCAATATAACAGCAACAGTGAAACTGTAGAAGTTAGACACATACAGTCTGATACACATTAGCTTTTTTACCTGCTGTTAAACTGTTTCAGGTCTTCAAAAGAACTCTGAGTGATCTGGGAGCATTTTTCCCCATATGTAAATACAGCAATGAGAAGTTTCTGATATTTTTTTCTGCTCCTGAACAACAAATTTCTCAAAATATATATTTTTTAAATGTCATTAATTAATTGATTAAAAATAAAAGAAATAAAAGCTCAGACTGGGGGGGGGGGCACGACACTAAGTTTTCTGCCATATGGCACGGATGCTATGTAGACCAGTCAAATGTGGCATGCTTGGATCAGACACCAAATGACCACGGTAGCAGAGTCACAGTATCTGGGGTACAAGAAGCTTAAGGCAACAGTCTGTAGCAGAATCAGCTTGTTGGTACGTTATAGATGGATGCTATTTGGATGGATGAAGAGTGCAATTTTAATTGATCAAAATGTCCTTTATTTCACTATACCCCTGATTATTTATATCCATCAGCACTTCTAGATACTTTTTTATTTGCATGTGTTATGTTCGCCACAGAAATAAGTTCTTATTTTTTTGCCCACTCAATGGTCAAAATTAGTTACACGTAAAAGGTCATCCAGAGAACTCAAATTTATTCTTCTTTTGTCCAAGAACTGAATCCCAAACTCTTGGAAATATTATTTAGCTGTCTGAAAAGATAGAGAAACTTGTTAGCACACTGGACCAATGGGCAGCACAAAATTTATGTTTTACAACACGTTAAAAATCAAAGGTTAGAAAATAAGTAATATGCTTATAAGTGTAAAGACTGGTATACAGGATTAACCAGAGCAGTGGTGAAGTAGCAGGTACCTTGAGTTTACCTAGAGTGGTAGTTGTTGCAGGAATTTAACGCTCTGCAGAAAAACTGGGCAGTCAGTTTAACATTTTCTCTGGGGGTTGTCCATGGGTCTCTATTATGTATCTCAGCGGTTTGAAATTTCTTTCTGTCATAAAGTCGAAAATACTTTTTTTCAAGATATTCAAATCAAGACATAGACATCCACTGTCTGTAGAAGCCTGGTACCATTCAACTATGTTGTGTTTGTTGGAGTTACAGGCGTTAAGTTTTCTAGTAGTGAGCTAGAAAAATAGGTTACAGATGGTTTTTACATTAGTTTAACAGAAATAAACATTTTACATGAAGGTGAGCCAACCTAAACAGTTTAAATGTTTAATCCTGACCTGCGATGAATCCTTATCTTCGGCAAGCCAGGGACTGTTGTAAATTATCACAGCATTTTTTTAAAAAGTACATCATAACTTCAGTCATCTGTTTAAAAACAAATTGCATGACTATAGGTAATGTTCCACTCAGCGCTGTCTCTCTGTGTTTTAACGAAGCCTTGTCTTCATTTTTGTCAATGAAGGCAACAGTAAACCAGGCTGAAAGTATTCATTCAGGTTTCACTTTTTATTATGAAAAAGGAGCAGATAAATGCATATATATGTATGCACTCCTTATATATACACTTCTTTTGTACCATTTTTGGTTAGTATATTTATCTGTTATTTAAATTTGTGCGCTATGTGAGGCAGTATACGTGTAATATTGTTATGCTTGCACAATGACAATAAAGAGTCTTAAGTGTTTTTCATTCATTTAAATGCCTGTGTATTACATGACCTGGTATAAATGTTTGTCCAGTTATGTATCCATGTTTAAAAAAAATAAGCCAACATAGATAGTCTGTGCACCAGACAATATAATATTCCTGGACCTGGAGACCTGGAATGTAAATGTGCGCCTTGGGTCAGCTTCTGTTGTTTAAGTGTGCTATAAATAAAATAGATGTGACAGTGAACATAAAAAGGTTCAGGGATTTTTCACAGAGCAATGTTCTGTGGGCTACATACTGAACTTAGATTAGAGAAACAAACTATTGATCATATCGTGCCAGTATTGCTCAAGCACCAACATCAGCATTGGTATCGATGCTCTGGATATTTGGATCAATCCACCCACCTCTACCAAATAAATCCTGGCCAAGGATCAACTTTAAAATTGTACTTGATTGGTGGATGAGCTCTCTTCAGGGGTTCGATAGTCATTTTTTTACCCATACATGTATTTTCCCCGTTTGAGGACTGTTGCCTTGATGTGTAGGTTGCTGTGACTTTCCGTAAAGTTAAAAAGGGGCAACAATAAGAGCCTTTTAATTTGGGGGTTAAGCTGCAGTGTACCTTTAACTGCAGCCCTCATAGGTCATAGGACTCTAATTTCACAGCACTAAATTTAACCCAGCAGCTCCAAGAACTGCCAAGTTCAACGAGATAGTTCGCTGGATACGCAGATGCCATGGGTCTCTGGACAGAGAAAAGACGCTAATGAGAAGAGTAATAATTAGTAACAGAGGGAATTGCAGGATGCAGAGAGGCACACTGGCAGGATGGCGGCACTGACTCTGTGGATTAAGAATGTTTTCAGTGATCCGGGTTAAATTATAAGGGGATATACTTGTATCCTGTTTAAGGTCCTGTATGCAACCTTTTCTATGTAACTGTACTTTCTGGACAGTGTATCTGGTGGGCTCTACTGAACGCACTGCAGCTCTGGAACAGGAATTTAACAGATGGTAGTTTTAAGGAATAATTTCTGCTATTGGAAAAAAAACATTTGCACTCTGAAAACTGCTGTAAAATTCTTGGTACACACATTGGTCGTCGCGTTTACGAACTACACCCCACCGGGCAAGGTAAATAAGAGCAGGACTGAATGCACGCTGCGCTAGAAAAGCTACGCATGCGCAGAATACATCCAATTGTCGAGGTTTCGTGGACATTGGTATAAAAGTAGCATCAAGCCGCTATAAATTAGCCAGAGAAAGACCGGAAAAGTCAAAACTTCCCCTTTAGTATAAAAGCATGTTATTGTAATAATGAAAGGAGACGTGGTTTTGCGTTTTAACGAGCAGTTATGTTATTTGTAGTATTGAATTGTGGTATTGTAGTACTGGGGCACAGACAGCTTTCGTGTTTTATTGAGAAGCAGAAAATTTAAAAAAAAAAAGGTTCAAAATCTGGTCAATTCACACTCTATAAAAATCAGTGTCATGTTATTCTGTGTGATTGTGTATCTGTAGCAGTATACACAGTGCTGCTTAGACGTCTTGTGCAACCCCTCATTTCTTTGTATTTTGGCTAGACAAATGGGGAATAGTTGGAGTGATTTATTGAAACGCATACAAATATACAGGGTAATACAGCACATATAAGTACTGTCACTTGTGGGAGACGGTTTTTTTCCAGCCCATTTCTTCTTTTGTCCTCCACTTGTTCATTTTCCTCCATTTTTTAAGAACACATCGATTTTGTGGAGCTAAAAATAAATTCTGTTTTTGTTACAGGCTGCTTGTAACATAGTCCCTAAAGATACAATCTTTGCTAAGTTGTCTGTTGGGTGACTTTTTATGCCTGAATGATTAGGTCAGTGTGAAGTGGCTTAACAACAAGAACAAAAACACTCCTCTGAAAATGAATGAAAAAGCATCCAATGTCCAAAGAGAAAAGACCTTCAGAGAGTCGGGAGAACTTTTGCTCAAGACCACTTTTAAGGTGTGTTCAAAGAGTGTGGCTCACTGGAAGCAAAATATAAAGAAATGAGGGGTGGCTTTAGACTTCTGCACATCAGACAGTACATTTACAGTGAGCCCACAGTAGATCTCTAACAGATCTAGTTTTAAAGTGTACCCTGTCTTATTTATTATTATTATAATTATTATAATTATTATAATTATATTATTATTATTATTATTATTATTATTATTATATTTTTCCTATCAAGAAGGCTTGCTCATGCAGTGATGTGAAATGTCATTGTATTGCCATAAATACTGTAGACATTGCATTGAATGTGCTACACTGTAGCTACACTGCAGTATACACTCTATTGTAACTGCATGTAACTAATTAACCAGTGCTAGCTAACGTTACTGGATAACGAGCCCTCCCTTTGCCCTCTCTCCATCTGCAAACATTAGAATCCCATAAAAAAAACTTCAGGCTGTATTTTATTTTTTAAAACCCTGGAAAAGCGTTTACAACTGCGCAATAAAGACGCAATAACATGGATGGGGATTTTATTTTGATAGTTCCAAAGGGAAGCGGGCAGTTTAGACTTCTTTTTTCCCCATGCCCTGACAGTGGTGGGGAGCTGGATGAGGGAAGAGACGGAGAAGGTGGAGTGCAGGGTAAAGCCAGCACATACATAGCGGGGTTTAGGGCTCTGATTCTTTTGGGCCAGGCGGCTGAGTTTAGCGGCGGTGTACCTCTTTACGAGGTAAACTGCTCTCTGGGACAGGACAGGTGTGCTAAAAGACCCGGAATGAAAGCGGAATAAAGGAGGTAGCGAATAGCTTTTTGTTTGTTTGTTTGGAGGAAAAAAAGAGAGACATTTGGGGACATCGCAAACGAGCCACCAAGGAGGAAACAGGCTCCGGGCCAGACGACCCGTTAGCACGGACACTGAGAGGCAAAAGAGGAGGAGGAGGAGGAATAAGGGGAGAAAGGCTGACAAGTGACACAGGAGAGGAGACCCATTATCACTAGGGTGAGTTCCTAATCAAAACATCCTATAGACGGGGCGTGTTTGCGCCTGAGCAGTTCAGTTATCCTGTGCACATGTCCGTCCGAAGCCCTGTTATAGTCCCTTTAACCCCAACCTCAGGCTGCCAGCAGCAGCCTAATTACCCAGAGCTCCAGCACACCCTCCGCTAACCCATCACATCCTGCTACAGTCTGGTTACACTGACGCTTTTCTCCCTGTTTCTTGTTTGGAGGGGGGAGAGCGAAACATAGCCGTTTCGCCATTATCATTATAATTTATTTTGCTCTTCAAATCCTAAAACAGGCACTGCTGAAATTGTCAATGAGAGCAGACTCTGCCACCGCCTCTGTGAACTCTCACAGTCAGCGCACAAACTTTGCGAAAAACTCGCAGGCATCATCTCCTCGGACTGCTGCTGTAGCCATGGTATTAGCTTAGTCATTACTGTGAGGTACAGGCACAACATTCAGTCAAATTTCCACGTCTGTGGGTGTGTGGGCTCCCGGCGCCACTGTGATGCAGAAGCTTTCCTTAATGGTGCGGAGGGTTTAAGGGTCATAAAATGCGGGCTGTCCGCCTTCATCTGGAGGGCCTCGGCCAGAGTGCAGCCGCCAGTGCGCATGAATACGGGGGGTACAGCGACGTTGCAGCCGACGGGCCGTGGCACGTCCTGTGAGCTCTAGGCCGCAGTACACTGCGGAGTGAGCACACAGACTTTTACCACCCGGGGTGTGACTTACCGAAACATTTTTTATTTTGCTTCACAACGAGCGGGTTTAATAAGTCACCCTACGGAGACGCCTCTTTGATTTACTTATGGATTTCAAATGCGAGAGGAGTAGTTTTAGACATTTGTACTCACAGAAAGATTTCCCAAAGTTAAAATGTTCGGATTCGTGAGTTAAACGTAAGAAATTGTGCGTAAATGATCAGTATTTCTTTATTCAGGTACGCATTTTGCACTTTGGGTCCACCTCCGTTGTTTAAATGCGCTATAGGCTCAAATAAAATAGACATGACAGTCAGCACAAAAAGATTCAGGCATTATTCATAGTCATGTTTGAAGTATACCCCACCACACACACTCCAAAAAACAAACACACAAACAAAAAAAACCACAATTCACACAAACACTACAGACAGAAACACACTATTGATCCTGTCATCCTAGTATCGATCTGATACCGATACCAGCACCGATACTTTGACCAATCCGCCCACTTCTGTTAGTGTTGGTAGGACCGGTTAAGCTGGTAAAGATTAAAACTGGATTCAGTTTTAGCTGAAATGCTAAGTACACACACCTCCTTACTCTCCTTTTTTTGGCCTCTGCAGCAGGCATGGCAGATGCAGAGCTGGATTTCCAGACTGGTGATGCTGGGGCATCCGCCACCTACCCCATGCAGTGTTCTGCCCTGCGCAAAAACGGCTTTGTTGTCCTGAAAGGCCGACCCTGCAAGATTGTTGAGATGTCCACCTCCAAGACTGGCAAGCACGGCCACGCCAAGGTCGGTAAATTCCTGATGTACAGAATTACACAGGGGATCTTCATGCCGGGACACATCTATCCGCAAATATAAGAATAATGACTGTAATAAAAAAAAGGTCTTCTCCAATCTGGACACAGTATAAACGCAGTTCTGAAAGAAGTTTCATTGGAGCTTCAGCTGAGGGAGAATTAGCGACGAGAGTCGGTGAATTAGCACTGCGAGGTCACGGTCACTAATATTAATGCATATGAACTGACGCTTTCAGCCTGTTCAAAAACATTGTGCCTCATCAGGGTTGTAGCTTTCAACTCTTCAAGTACTTGGAAAATTACATGTACTAAACTTGGAAATATTATTTCTAGCAAATCATGCTTTTTAGAGGATCGCAGGTAGCTGAAGTGCTCTCTTTGCACGCCCATTAGAAAGGAGATTGTTCATCCTGTGTGTGTTTGTGTGCGCAGGTGCACTTGGTTGGCATCGACATATTCTCTGGTAAGAAGTATGAAGATATTTGTCCCTCCACTCACAACATGGACGTCCCCAACATCAAGAGAATGGATTACCAGGTGAGACACAGATGCTGCGGCACCCATGCTGGTAGGAGTAATTCTGCAGCTCCCACAATGAAGTCGCTCAAAGCGACGTCTTTGATAAGACGTCTCTGTCACGCTGAGTTAACGTTCGTGTGACATTAGAAATCGAGCCTTTCCTTCTCCTCGCCTCTGTGAAAGCTTTGATTTGATCATTAGGAATGCGTTATTTGTCATCACCGGGAAAATCAACGTCCCCGCCTTTGACAGCACAGCAATAACCACAAATATGCGTGTCGCTGTTTAATAAGCACAAGATTTTCTGATAGAATTTTTCCGGCTGCTCGAGGACAGTCGGCAGTTAGGTAGCAATTGCTTCCCGAGAAAAGGAGGAGGGAAGATTTGCAAGACGTGGACGCGGAGAAGGAAAGAGGAGATGCTGCCGTTAATGACGTCTTTTAATATCCTGTTAATCTTTCATGAGCGCACGGAAGGAAAACAGAACCCCGCGGCTTTGTTACGCAGCCGCGCGTTTGAAAGCAAGAAGGCGCCGCATGGATGTATCGAAGAGAGAAGAGGCAGAATTTGCTGTAGTTGTTTCAGTTTCAGGGTTTCACTGATACAGTCGTGACCTCCCGGTGTCTAAAAATAGAACCAGGCCATCAATAATGTTAACAGTAACACTTTTGCTTTACCTGCTGTGACAAGCCAAAGTGTGGACTGGGGGAAAGACCCAGTTTAGAATAGGTGACTTTGAAATCCTCCAAAAATTAAGCTCATTTCCACAAAAACATTTTAATTCTTGGATTCTGCTGTAGTAGCTTTGCATTCCTGAGAGTTTACATTAATCCCTTTTCATCTTATACTCTCCTACGGCGTCGTTTTAGTGCCTCTCTCATTTAAAAAATCTTCTTTTCTGATTGGCTGTGACTCGCAAACAGAAGGTTTGAAAAGCATGTGATCCAGTGGCTCCCATGGATTACTTGTCCTTATATTGACCTCCTTACTTAAACTTTGGCCGTGTTTAATCTGGGTATCCACCTGCAACACAGGAAGTTTTCCCAGTACTCCCTGAAGTGCACCCTGTGATTCAATAGCTTGTAGAAACAGCTCGTCTGTACGATTTTATTAGTCTTTCACATCACTGCGGAGGAATTTTCTCTTCTATAAAACATTCCTTCAGTTCTTTCAGATTTGTGAGCCTCCAGTATTTCAGTCAAGTTTTGATGTGAACTTTGACCTTAGTTATTTTCTTTTTCACTCATTCTGTTGTAGATTTAAATGCTTAGGATCGTTGTTGTGCTGTATGACCCAGGTTAGCTGTAGCTGTCAGACGGATGTCCTCACGTTTGACTTTAGTGCTGACTATTGGCTAAATTTCCCAGGATGTGCACTCCTGAGACGGCTGTGGTTTTGTGTTACCACACACCTAAATGCTCTAAATCTGCAAATTGTGAAAACGTCTGCTTTTATAGAAGCTCTCAAACTTGCTGACGATCAGTTAATCAAGTGCATTTCATTATCAGCATCCGATGCTTGTTACCCTCTTAATTCCTTATGGAAGTAGTAAGAGTGCAGTGACGATTGCGCCGCTGGGCTACATAGTCCTGTGAAAACCTTCTTGCACAATGCACTGACTAATGTCTTGTATGCACTATGGAGCTATTTAGCATCTTTCAGCATGTTGCTTTGGTTCTGCAGCAGCAGCTTTACAGTTTCTGCTCAGTCTCTCCCAGTGCTCAGGATGGGCAGTCAATCAGCTTTTACTCGCACCCTGACGAGCTGTGGTTTGTTTAGTTCATTTATTTGTTCTGTGTTATTTTATCGGTGGTTAAAAAGACATTTGAGTTGTAATTTTAGATATTCAGTATCCAGCAGCCATGCTCAGCACCAGGTGAAGATGAATACAGGAGAGCATATATCAGAGTCAGGTGTTTCTCTATAGAGTCAAGGAAGAGGAAAATTATAGATAATGTAAAAGAAAAATAAACATTTGTCATGTTCTAATGATTCCTCAAATGTAGACTTAAACCTTCTTTTTTTTACCTCAAACCCATCGCGTACCGATGGAAACTAGGTTGTGCAGAGAGCAGAGAGAGTATCGAGTGCTGCCGCTGTTGATCAGATATGCTGGATTAAACCATGTTGTGTGGAGCAGTACACTCAAGCTTACAAACTAACAACAAAACTACAGTTAATTAATTAAGGAACAGAAAGATGAAGATGATAAAGTCTCGCTGTGATTAAAGATCCTGTCTCTTTTTTTCACTGTTTTTTTTGTCGTTGCCCTCTGTCAGCTGATCGGGATCCAGGATGGCTACCTGTCCCTGCTCCAGGACAGTGGAGAGGTGAGAGAGGACCTGAAGATCCCAGAGGGAGACCTGGGAAAGGAGATAGAGAGCAAGCATGAAGCCGGAGAGGAGATCCTGGTGAGCACTGATGCCTTTTTCTCCCGCGCCTGATACCGGACAGCTTCCACGGCTGCCTCGTTGCGAATTTAAATGATCGCACTTTACATAAGAACTTCTGCTCTTTCAGATCACCGTTCTAAATGCAATGGATGAAGAAGCTGCGATTGGCATCAAAGCCTTGGGGAAATAAGCCCGTGCAGGTAAATGCAGAGCTGCGGCTGTGGCAGCACGCAGCTGTTCTCTTAACTCCTCCCGCAACCGCCGCCTCGACCCCAGCCTGCCTGAAGACAAGTGTGTGTGTGTGTCTGCGCTTGTGAGTGTGTCTCATGTAAAATTATGTATGTGCGTGAGTTCGGTCATTACACCACGCACCACCAGCATGTGCCATGCTAGTGCGATGTGTGTGTGAAGTCACGCATAGATGTTGTACATGAGAGGAGCAAGGGGAAGGCAACTCTGGACATCAAGACCCGAGGCTGAGGTTTGCTGTACAGATTTGGCCTTTGCTATTATTGAAAATAAATAAATATGACCTTATTTACAATTATTTACAATTACAAATATGCACTATACTGGAAATATCCATGTTTTTAAATATGAATGCGTGTTTTTGTGTATATACTTGTTTGGACTGGATATATTAGTGATGTCAGATGACAAAATGTTACAAATTCTGCAAGTTTTTTTCAAATTTAATACTGTATAAGGTGGTGGTTGCACAGCAGGGTGACCTGGTGGATTTGCCTAACCCTTTAAAGAAACAGTTCACCCCCAAATCAAATATGTGTTTCCATCGGTAGTGCTGTTTATGAATCTAGACTGTTTAAGCATGAGTTGGCCGGTTTTGGAAATATCGTACAGTGGAACTAAATGCCCCATCCATGACACTGTGTTACGTCCCCTAACACACACCACTGATGGAAAGAAAACAAAAAAAGAACAGAAAAATCGTATTACCTTGCTGTGAGCAGTTTCGTGTAGGAACTATTTTGTTTCTCTCGAACTACAACCGTGCTGTGCAGAAGGACATGTGGCTGTACCTGAGGCGAGAGGCTCGAACTAATGGCCCCTTGTAAACACAGATCCTCCTGGCTTAGCTGTCAGAAGTTGCCCACTGCTAGCTTGTCATAGCAAGCTGTTGAGCTCCAGGATACTGTTGGTTGACATATATCCTGGTAATAAATACCTTATGTTACCTAGGCAACTACAGCTTGTAAAATCTATAAAGCAATGCATGACTGGCAGGTTTCTTCTTGTGTTGATGCAGTTATTAATAATTGGCTAATAAGCTATCTGCATTCTTTCTTTCCTTGTCAACATTTTGACACACTGAGGACAAATTGAACTCCTGATTTCTCACTCAGTGGTTGATTTATTTTCCTGCTGAGCTAACAGATAAAACAATGAGGCAATTACATCACAGGGTTTTTAATGCTAACACTGGGACAGCACAAAAGCGGTGCTCGCAACTACAGGCTGACTGATTTATTGATATTATGGTGATATGCTGGTATTTTATCAGCCATTATTAGTTATATTGCTATCAGTAAAAGTAAAACAGAGATGGGAGAAACACTCTACAACCATGTTGCGAATGTTGATGCTGCAAAGTTTGTCCAGCAGAGGGCACTGTGGAACTCGCAAACACTCAATGTTTGGGATGCAGCATAGTACAAGCAGCTGATTCGAGCAGAGTTGGGCAAAGCGTAAACAAGTCAATAAACTTTAAAAAAAAACCTACATTGACAAACTAAAAGCTACAAACACCACAACATGTTTCGTGTGTGTGAAATAAATAAAAAATAATTGGTCGATATATTGAAATATCGGATTTTTAAAACGCCAAGTATCGGTATCAGTTTTAACAGTCCAGCCAAGCGAAGTTCACCAATAAACAAGACAGAGTGTACTTGTAGAGAAATGTAACTGATATAAAAGTGTTGATATTAAAATAAAATGAATAATAATTATCTGTGTGCGTGGGTAGACTTTGTGTAGCGGTGTCTACACGGCCACCTTGTAGCAAAAAACAAAGCAGACAAATGGAAACCTCAGAAAGAAACTAGTCCCTACATTAAACTGCTCACGTTGAGGCTTGTGGACTTTTTTTTTTTACTCACAGCCAGGTCATAATTTCTGTTCAGATACTTTACTTCTTGGTTATATAAATACATTATTTTGGCACTATGATCATCACATTCAGGTTATCTCTACAGCCAGGACTGGGCAACTCATGCCAGAACCATCTAGATGGCTAGAAAACACCACAAACCCGAGGAAAACATATACAAGTTTGTCAAACTTGTGTTTCACAGTAACACTATTAAGAGCATGTGTATCATTCTTATGCATAAATATAAATGAAAAGCTGAAAGCTAATATTGTAATATTTGATCAGTGTTTATCTTTTTTCCTGTGGGTTACACTTTATTTTACAGCCTGTTACTTCCTGTGTTTCTTTAAGAAGCAGCTCGCAGCCCTGTTGTAATTGTAACCTGTTTATGCACTTTCTTTCCTGTAATTCGCCTCCACACTGTGGGCTGTAGAATAAAGTCACTGTTATCTGTGCAATGTTTCCTCTGCAGAGGCCAGTTAAACCATCTCATTAAAGTATATCTCTAAGGACAGATATATATATATATATATATATTTATTTTTCTTAAGCATCTTCCTTCCTGACTTCTCCTTTCCTTTCTTCTCATTCCTCCCTCCCTTCTTCCAATTCTGTTTCAGGGGTAATCGAGATGCACTGGACCTGGGGAAAGGAGGGGATATTGCCTCGTCAGTTATTCTCCCTCTTTGTTTTTCATACTCTCTCCCTCTCAGTTGTCTGTCCCTGCTTCAGGTTCAATTAGTTAATAAATCATTGGAAATGTCAAACAGTTAAAAAAAACAAAACATACTCCATGTACATACACGTGTCCAGGCGTAGTGGTAGGTCTCACAAAAGATGGAGGTGGTGTATGATTGAGTAGCTACTTACAAGCTGTTAAAGTCATGACTATTATTATTTGTCCCCAATTTATAAAGGGCTTCAACTCCACACCTGCATTGTTCTGTTGAGGCTTGCTGAGCGTGTACCATACAGGAGTAAATACATGCCTCGATTTTGTATTTCTGTATGTCACCATTTCAGCACTGGGCCCCTACAAGCCCCGCCCCCTCCTCCTGCCGTCATATCATCATTAGTTTGGATTTTTACCGACATGGCACACCAAGGTTCAGCGTGTTTTTGTCTAAAAGTTTAAAGAGACGTGTCAAAGAGAGACAAGAAACCAATCCTCTTCAAGGAGAAATTCTTTTTTCTTTTTTAAAGTCCGCTGGCCAAAACGTTTCGCTTCACTGTTTGGAGTATTATTTGTCGTACTCTCAAACTGTGAGCAGTGATTCGGAGGCGGACGAGTCGTGGCGGTTTGGTGTCCTTACTTTGTGTTCATGCAGCCAGTCCAAACTGTGCAGAATGTCTTCTTGGCCAAAACAAATAAAGACGACACAAACTGCTGGCTGTTGCTTATTGTTTATTTAACAACATTTAAGCAAAAGCTTAAAAAAATTAAACCAGACCTAAACCTGATTGAAGCTGTGAGGGATGATGGGGAAAAACTTGAGGCAGAAAATGACTCTCTTACTTTCTGGTAACACATTGAAACAATCTTTCAGTTAATCTGTAGTAGTGTTCATCAATGTGTGTGTTTGTGTGTGTGAGAGAGAGACAAATCAGAAACATCAATTAAATCCAAATACTGTACACGTTCTCTTCCACTTCCTGCTACTTGATAGTGAGCAAAGGAACTCCAGATACACTGGACACGCCCCTGGCGTCACTGTGGATATGAAGGACCGGCTCTGGACCGTGTAGTCTGGCTTTTATCAGTGTTACTAACAGTTAAACGCACATAAGCACCTCGATGATGGCTTCACAGTGCAAGTAAAATAACAACATTAATTGAAGTAAAATATGAGTCTGAAGCTCAGAGCACATATGTTGAAGAGCTGCTTAGTAGCTTATTAACAACATTAAAACAAAGCTAAAAAAAAAACAAAACTATACAAGGAATAAAACAGATCATAAGGCATAATCCAACCTAGTTACAAAAAAAGAAAAAAAAAGAAAGCTATTTAAGCGCCAACAGGATCGCCAGAATCTTGAGTGGACTTCTGAAATCTGAGCACCGGTGAGTTTGATCATCTACTTGCCGTGGTGGTAAAACCTCTGCCCGCTTTGGCTGTGGGGCAGGAAGCTATGACGGGGAGCGCTCTGGGGAGAGCTCTGGAACGGAGCCTGGGGAAGGAAAGAGGAACCATGATCACAAGACAGACAAGAAGCAGAACATTAATGAACATATACACACTGTAGCAGCTCAGACTTTACTTATACTGAATATATTTACAAGAATTACAAGCAATATACAAGTTACTTGACCACATAACACAGGATTAAAAACAAATGGTGTGTGTGTTTTGAGGGTTTACCTTTGCAGTAGGGATCTGGACCGCCATCGATGATGTGGGCAGCAGACCTGGGGTGGAAGGATGCATGGCTGGGGGGTGCATGGGCCTCAAACCACTCTGACATGACGGAAGGAAAACTGGTCAGCTAATGGATAACGTCTATTATTTAGACGATCACATATCACAGAGTTTATTTTTGTGTTTGTCTAATATTCCAGCAACATCTGCTGTTTCTGCTTCGCAGCATCTAAAGCTGAAACGGTCTTACTGCGTCAGTAAAGCCCGACTGTTGGTTAGCATGTTCCAGCTGCTTCTGCAGGGGTATTCCTGCTCCAGGGATGTATCCTGCAGAAGATGGTCAGGTTACTTTACAACTCCTCTGAATTTTATGTAGATCGTGGAATTAGACATAGGTATAATTTACAGCAGTGAAACCCACCTTGCTGGGAGGTGAAGTGAACAGGGTAACCAGCCTGCTGGTGAGGGAGGTACTGCATTGCTTGAAATGCAGATGCGCCTGTGGGGAAAAAGGCAAAGTCATTACAATCAATACATCTCACTGTGATCTGATTGTTTTAATGATCAATCAGCGGGTTTCTGACATTACTGACGCCACGGCAGCATCTAAATAGCATGCCGCCAACTCCACGGTGCATCCACACTTGAAAAATACAAGCTTAAAGAAAAATGACTTCGCACTCAGTGGGGGATTTTATTTTTCGGCTGAAGTCAGGGCGCTTTGATCAAACGAAAGCTGTCGGCTGGACTGTCAGTTTTGCGCTTAGACTGTTTGAGAGGAGAGTTTCAAACTGTGCGAGAAATGATTTCATAGTTGATTTGTATAAACACGATGTACACGTCTATGTCAATGAAAATCAGCAAAGACTGGCGGCACCTGTGGGCTGAGATGGGCTCAGCCTACTAAAACATGCATCTTGCTCATCAAAAGCATTTCTCTTTACGCCAATGAACACATATTAAAATACCAGCACTGTTTCTAACTTCTGATTGGTTGGACAGTCGTCCCTTTCTTTTCAAATTCAAACATCCACAGGGCTCTGACGCAGGCCCAGAATGAAGCTTGATCACTCAGACCACACACAGACACACACATACATGATCCACTGCTTACCTGAGGTCATACACTCACACACATAATGTTCTCTGAACCATATATGGACTCAAACAATTACATATATTAGTTGAACTTTAGCTATATTTATGTGTATCACGCTTATTACTGTCAAGACTCTGATAAGGATATCGCCTTAAAACTACTAGAATGCCTTCCTTAGCCTTTGAATAGAGGCTATGCCCTCCGTCTCGACTGCCCAACTATATTTCAAGAAGCCCAGCCTGACACAGCAGCCTACAACCGGCTCAGATTGATTTCTATGTCAACTCCTGAAATCCAAGTAAAGACGGAGGAATCGCACACATGATGCTGATAATTCATTTCTTTGTGTGTTCACTGTGCCACTAGAGAACATTGTTTGAACATTAAAGGACAAAATGACCTCTTACACAATTACAACTAGTGTATAACGCATGTTTGTGTACTGTGATGCACATCACCATCCATCAATCCATCCGTGTTTATTATTATTTTTTTGTAATCATTTTTGACCTGGTGCCCTATGGCACTGAATGTTATTTAACTCCCTCGTTTCCTGTTTCTTCCTGTCTTATACAGTTTTTTTAATCGTGTATATGATAAAATATGTAAGTCATGTCACTGTGACACATTACCCAAATGTTTACTGTACCACTGTACACACTGACAGCAAAGAAATCTTATCTCATCTTACCTCTGATCTGAGAGCTGCTTGCGAAACTGACTGGCACTGAGGGTCCAGGGGCGTAGCTGGAAGGATGCTGAGCCTGAGCCACTCCGTAGGGCTCATGGACCCCCTGACCTCCGCTGAACTGGCCGTGCTCTGCGGAGCCTGAGCTGAAGCCAGGCGTCTGATAATGACGTGCCTAAAAGAGGACGACGTGCACATGTAAACACTGTAAGAAGCATATTATATAGATTGTATTATATTTTATAAATTCTTTAACTGGAACACTCCTTTTACTCACAGGGAGGACAGCAGCTGGGAACAGCTGTTTGCTCCTTTCTCCGAGCAGTGGGCCAGGTCTGCTGTGGCTGACTGGATTGCCTGAAGGAGAGAAAAGGAGAATGTCACTATATGAAAAACAATGACGACTCTGGCAACGCGCAGAACCTGGAACTTTTCTCACCTTGAATGCCGAGGAGGTGCTGTCCTGGGTGCATGGGCAGACTCTGCTGGTAGCTCGCTGATGTCAAAGTTGTAATATCACTAAAGTGGGAGACCAAAAAGCTTAACCGACAATTAACAATCCTTTGACAAAACAACAAACTAAGTGAAGTATATATATATATATATATATATACCTCTGCTCTTTTCTTCGTCTTTTCTCCTCTTCGTGGAGAACTTTCTTGAGCTGTAAAAAGAGCTGATGTTTCTCTTCTTGTAGTCCCTGAAGTTTTTCCCCCATCTTCATCACCTGATGTTTATTTGAGGAAATCATGGTGTAAGAACACACAGACTTTGTTTTGTATAAAGCTGGGAGCACAGACTAGCTGAAATGTCACATTTCAAACCTGTTCTTTCGTTTCCTCCAAGGACATCCTCTCCTCTATCTCTTTTGTCCTCTTCCTCTCTTCCTCTTCCTTCATCTTCTGCTCCATCATTTTGTCCACCTCTTCCTCCTCTGAAAAAAGTTTATTTATTAAGGTGAGTATAGTGTAGCTACTTTTTTTTGATTGCCTTTTAGATCTATGACCAAAGAATAGGTTGCAGGCAGACAGCTATAACATATACACTCAGCAGGCAATTTTTTGGGTACATTTTGCTATTATAGGGTTGAACCCCTTTATTCTTTTAAAACTGTCTTAATTCTTCACTGGACATATTCAACGATGTGCTGTAAACGTTCCTCAGAAATGGTCCATGTTAACATGGCACATCACACACCTGCTGCACATTCATGATGTGAATCTCTTGTTCCACCGCATCCCAAGGTGCTCTATTAAATTAAGATCTGGTGACTGTGGATGTAGTTTAACTACAGTGAACTCACTGTCATGTCCAAGAAATCAGTTTCAATTTGATTTGAGGTTTGAGACATGCAAACACACATGTTCATGAACAATACTCAGGCTGACGACTCTGAATTTGTACTAAGAGGTCCACCGTGTGCAAAGAGAAAAATCACCATATTATTGCACCATTGATACAAAGCAGGATGGAATCATACTCTTATGCCGTTTACACCTAAAGGTGAGCCTACCACCTGAATATTGCAGTAGAAACTGACACTCGTCAGATCAGCAAATGTCTGGGGGGGGGTTTGTCAGTCTTCTGTTGCAAAATGTTGGTGAGCCTGTGCAAACTGTAGCTTCAGTTTCCTGTTCTTAGCTGATAGGAGCAGTGCCCTGTGCTGCTTTAACCCATCTGCTTCATGGTTTGACGTGTTGTCCATTCAGTGGCACCTTGGTTGTAAAATTGTTTTAGCAAAGTCATTTAAATCACATTTTTTCCTCATTCTGATGCTCAATTTGAACTTCAGTGGGTCGTCTTGACCATGTCGATATGGTAAATGCACTGGATGATTATAAATTTGTGCCTAACAAACCAGCAGGTGAGTGTATTATTACACAAAAAAATCACAATCATGGATGGATAGATTATTCGAAGAATATATGCATAAACATAGGACTTGAATCTAAATGAGGCAGATCTTAGTCAAATTTTACAGAATTACAAAGAATGAACATGAAAAGTTAATTTGTTTTATTGACTAAATGCTAAAAACAATTCATACTCTGGTTGGCTGATATTTAATTGTGACCAGGAGTATTACCTATCCAAACACAGCTCAGCGTCTTAACAGTGCTTGCTTATTTCTACAAGAATCCTTAAAAGGTGTCAGATGTGACACACTAGGGCTAAAATACTTTTTAAAGCGCATACACACATACACACACACAAAATGAGAAAGCACCTTGTCTCTTGCGCTCTCTTTCCCTCATTATGTGTTTGTGGAGAGCTCTGGCCATCGCGTTGGACAGCTTGGGTCTCTCAAGCAGGGCGGGCATTGTGACAGGCAGTGGAGGGGCCAGCTGGTGTGGGTCAAAATGTCAGTAATGAATCGACAAGGTCAGAGGAAATATTTAGAGTTCATTAAACTACATCAAAGTGTGCATCTACGCTCACTCAAACAAGTGTAACAACCACAGGCCTCGCTAGCTAGCCGATATCGGCCTAAGTTAGCACAGATAGCTGTACCTCCCAATACATGACAATATTTAGAGTAAAATGCACCAACAGAAAACATAGTAATTTAATATAACAAGTGATGTAGCTTACATGTGTAAACCCCTAACAAAAAATACATATTTAAACTTAACCGGGGAAAAACGCTAGCTAGCGAGGCTAGCTGCAGAGCACTTTACTGCGTTACGTATTTTATCCTACATGGTCTACTTTGAATTCAGTGCTGATAAAACTGTAAAAAGCTTACTTTTATTTCGTTGTGAGTCTTTTAATAAGAATCTAACCGTCTGGCGGTTTTTTAGCTTGATAGCACTCGAGCGGTTAAAACATAAAAATCAAAAAGTCTCCCACAAAACATAAACAGACGGAGCGATTTCCAGACCGGTGATGCTGTTGCATTTCCGGTTCAAAGAAGGCGGTCACGCTTCGAAGTGCACTTTGGGAGTTGTAGTTTGGAAGTGCAATGCGGCGACTCTCACGTCGATGTCAGCAAAATGAAACTTCCAAGCAGTTTTGTGTATGTCGTGTTTTTATTTCTTGATGCTTATACAGTTTTATAGTTCAAATATTTGATTTCCTATCAAGGGAAAGATTTAGGAAACACCAAAGCCTCCTTGTGCCGAATGTGGGCTAACCAATTTGATTTCATTGGCAAAACATGAGTAATTTCCTCATTACTTACAACAGTAAATTACATGTTCCGCTTTATTTTTCCCCAGTCTGAAATATGTTTTAATACTTTCATTACATACTACCTATTTTGTTATTTGCTACTTACACAGAACTATTTAACTATTAGATCAGTCAAAGTACTTTCTAACTGCAAGTCTCATTCATCCAAACACTTTTCTTTTCATAAATGCACTGAGGTCAAGTTGGGATTTAGTATCTTGGCTAAGCATACTTTGACTTGTAGGCTAGAGAAGCCAGGGATCAAACTACCAACTCTCTGATTAGTAGAAAACCTACCAACTAAGCCACATCAGAGCTTCCTTCCCAACGTTTATTTTTTGTATGCCAGTCTACTTTTGTAACACTTAAAGAAAGCAGGTGGAGGGGAAAAAAATAGATGTTGGAGTCAAATGTCTTTCTTGCATATATCAAAAATTATAAACATACACGTGGATATGCATGACTTTGCAAGTCAGATTATCAATGCAGCAACAGAAGCTGATATGATAAAGCAACCCACACAACCAGAAGAAAAATGAACTAAATCACAGGTTCATGTTTTTGTATGTTGTGCAAACTGTAACTCCCTTGAAGCGCACAGCATCAAATTAACCAGTGTAATGTTTCATTACATTGAAAGCCACAACTCACATGGCTAAAAAAAATAAATAAATAAAAGTGTAATTACTTGTTACCCTGTAGCAAAGGGACAAAAAAGACAAACAGCAGCTAGTTTTTCCATCACATTTTATTATGTATGGTCATGAATAGAGAGAAAGAGCCAGTTACGCAGCTGTATACAGAGTTCAATTGTAATTTTTCTTCTTACAAAAAAAAAACAAAAACTTAAAAAAATAGAAGAAAAAAAATTGCACTCAGCTTTACACAATCCTTAGAAAGTAAGCCATCTAAAAATTAACAACAATAACAACAATAATCATTAGCAGTCAGCATAATAGTCTTACCACTGAAAGCAGAGGATGATTATTTAGTCTGAATTCTATTATACTCCTTGAAAAGGTCCAATGCAGAGTAGCAAGCTAAATTCTCCTTGACATGCTTTTAAATAAATTTTGTCACTTTAGTTTGTTTTTTTCTAGTGAAAGAGTTCTTTTCCTTTGATTTCTCAGCCTAAGCTCAAGCTAACAAAACTGAACAAAAAAAAAAAAAATCCCCAAAAACATTTGCGTTCATTCTAAATAACACGCAATTTAAATCCTTTCTCCCTTAAACCCGGAGTAGCTATAGTAAAGGCCTATTTCTAGTATTATTTCATTAATCTCTCTCATTGTAAGTAAAGTAAAGTACGATCGGTTTTGACACTAGAAATTGAACTGGCCATGAGACCACTTAGTTACTGTTGAAAAGAAAAGCGGGAGACAAATACAATTCAGACTGCAGAGTAATAAAGACAGAACTGGATGCGAGAGGGGTAATGTATGGGTGGTGAAAGTGCATTTGACATATTCACTCTGGGAACTGTAGGCTGCTGAGCTGGATTTAATATTTAAATGAATGAATGGATGTGGAGGTCTCAGAAAGGTGGGTAGTGGTTGAAGTGGGATCAGATTTCCCTTTGGCTGTCCCCATACACACTCTCATCACTGTAGGCAATGTAGAGGAAAAAGTCCTCTTCATGATGCTCCTGATGGGAGGGGAAAAAAGAAAAAAACATGTTAGCGCAATATCAATAATGTAGGGAGAGGCTAAGGAGGAACAACCAAAGGCAACATGCTGGTTAAGCCATAATGTGAGAGCATGTGAGTGAGCAGGAAGCTTAACAGGACTCTTGCCTGGTACAACAATCCCATGGTAGCTGAGGTGGGTGGAATGACGTTGTTTACAAAGAAGAAGAGCGCATCCTCAGCTCGCAAGTGGATTCTTTTCCGGATGAGGAAGTAAAACTGACCCACTGATGAAAGAGAGAATATGTAATAGTAGAAATTTAACATGTGACATTACAACTCTAAAATAGAAGTCAACAACTTTTTATACTCCAAGGCAATGTTTACCCGTCAGGTCAGAGGGGACAAGGTACTTCTTCTTGTCCAGATCTCCTATTCTGGCTTTGGGTGCTTTCTCCACAATTACCTAAAGGTTAGAAAAACAAAAGAAAGAAAAAAGAAAAAAAAAAAAAAAACAGGTGTACAACATGTTTTTATTACAAAGGCTGCAATATGGTGTTCGCTTCATTGTCTCAGAAAAGGGATCTGAGAGTGTACCAAACTGTCAGTCAAGCGAGGCCAGGCACATCAAACCCAGACGAAGTGTTTAATATAACACAGATTATATTTCACAAAAGTATTTCAGTGTTAGAAAGAACCTGGTATATTTACACCCCGGCTATCAGACGTGCGTTTTAATTTTTGACCGCCTTCCCTACTAAACCTCTTTAAGTCTCTCTCCAGTCTAAAAATAGGACCGGTAAAATATCACTTGCCCACACGGTAAACACTGACTGCACAATTAATCAGCGTCCCCCCCCCCCCTTTTTTTTTTTTTTTTCTTTTTTTTTTTTAAGTTTAATTCAAATGATCATACAAAACACGACATCTGTGAATGTTCTCTGGGTCTTTGGGAAGTTATAATGGACTGTTTTCACCATTTAGTGACCAAATAAGTATTCAATTAATAGAGAAAATAAGCAGTGGTTAATTGACTACGATAGTTAATTGTTTGTTGTAGCAACAGAACAAGTTTACGGTAAACTACGATTGAAGGACTGTAAAACGAAAGCTTAAAAGTGATCATGATTGAAAGGAAAGTGTATTTCGTCATACTTTACAGGAAAAACCCGAAATTCCCACATTAAATCAGCTGATAGTTGTGACACAGACGGCCTCGATAGGCCAGACTAACTGGGGAAAGCCTTTATGATTTATCTGCAAGGAGCTGGGCGACGTAAACAACCCCGTTTTGTTGACAGCATCTATTTTAAGGCGCTCTACTGCGTTTCAACATCCAGCTACAGACCACTAAAAGAGTCTGTGCACACCTGCATGTCTTCACCGTAACCACCGTCACAGTCATAACCACCATTATTTGGCCACCAATGATGATTCACGGAAGAATAACACGGAGATCACCTGCTGGCCTGCTCACAGCGGCCGAAATTCCTACTTAACCTCTGCCGTTGTTAGCTACCATGTGTGGCGGTTACAACGTGGCAGTAAACAAACTAAGCAATATATTGTGTGGGTAAAATCTCTCTACAATATCACATTTAGATTTTAAGATTAAATTAGTAATAAAAATAAAACAGTGAGCATAACGAAATTAGCCTGACAGCAGTATAACAGCAAGGCAACCTAGCTAGCTGTCAAGGTGCTAACGTTAGCTACTTACTGGCACCCTGTCCGGATACTTCTTTCTTATTTTCTCGCCTTCGGACCGCCTCTTCTCAAAGGGATGCTCTTCTTTGTACTGAAACTTCATCTTTAAAAGAGATGACAGACAACAAGTCGGTCACTCCGCGGTGGTACGGGTTGCTTAAGAACTGACTCGAATCGCGGACACACAAACACAAACGATGCTAGCTAGCCTTAGCCTCGCCACAGCTGTTTTCCTAGTGCGACTGCAGCGGAGGGATACAATAACAACATGACGTAGAGGAAATGGGTAGTTCGCAGGGGCGTACCTCACCTTGTTTTAAACCCCATTAACGTCGCCTGTGTGATGATAATCGACGCGTATTCAAGAAGAAAATAATAATAATCTTGAAATAAACAGTATACGAAGAGCTTACGAATCAATGTTGCCTTTCTGTCTTTTTCTTTTCTTTTACGTGGAACTATTTTATTTTTTATCAGCCGCTGCGCATAAAGACGCGGGGCAGGGCACTGAGGAGGGATCTGTCCTTGTCATATGACCGAGGCCCAGCAGTTTGTGGTTAGGGAGGAGAAACCGAAAAACATGCGACATTTCATTGTGCTGGAGCTTTCGCTGATGCCCGGTGATAAACCCTGAACCAAACACGTTTATTCACATTTCTGCAGCATGTTGGATTATTGTATGTAAGCACAAGTTACTGCGTATTTAATGGTGAACTCATTACACCATAACAGACGAAAGAAGCAAATAACCAGGAGTTTTATCATTTACGCAAATTGTTGCTAAATGCTGGTTTTAGGATAACTTTGTGTAACTCTGGGAATTTACTGGGTTATTTTATTCACAATTTATATTAAAAAAAAGTTGAATATTTTGTCATGAACACATTTGGTAAACAAACTGTGCCTCCAAAGCTGCCACTCATACATCCTGAAACACTCACTTGCCTATTGCACATATGACCCACAGGTCTGTGAGTCACATCCATGTGACATCATTGTGGTTCAAAACCTCATGATCTCCTTTTGTGCACAGTGATGACACAGATTGCATAGATCTAAAAAGTACTGCACATATTTTTGTTAGAGAAACAACCCTCTCCTGCTTCAGACCAGAACGTTGCCTGATCATTTTAGATAATATTGTCTCTTGTTTTCTTTGTTATACATTTTTTGGGGTTGTATTTTTTCCCCTTAGTGTTCTAGATTTCAGTCTCATGGCTCTTTCACAGCAGGAACTTTAAAAAGTTAAAGTGTATAGTGTATACTCAGCTGATGTCAAATGCTGACTGATCTACATTATATATTATTATTATATTACGTGATATTCTCTTTTTTTTTTTGCTGTACACACACTCACACCCTCCAGGTCCAGGTACTATCACCCCCAGAGGGGCAATCTGCCCCAAGACCCAGGAGATGTTGCCCTTTGCTCTGGGGTGGAGACAAGCACAACACCCCCGGTCTTGCAGCAGCAGGGAGGCCCTGCATCCCAGACCCCAACCAGACAGTCAACTCCTCCTCCCCTCCCCCCACCGAAACGGTGAACAGAGAACAGGGATGTGAGATTGATCAATGATAACATGATAGACTCTTCTTGGAGTGAGCTCGCAAAAAAATCCGCTCAATTTGCAAGGTGGATGAAAGCAAGGCAGGTTTAAAGGGGCATCTATTTCGGTTTTCCTAATTTTCTATCACTCGCCACTTTATTAGGTGTCTCAATTCTCTGTGGCACAGATTCAACAAGTTGTTGGAAAAAATTCCTCAAAGATTTTGGTCCACGTTGACGTGATCACACAGCATTACAGTTGCTGCAGATTTGCTCATCCATGATGTGAGTCACCTACTTCACCACATCCCAAGCGTGCTTATTGGACTGCGACACGGTGACTGTGGAGGTCATTAAACTAAAGCAAACTTATCTTCGAGAAACCACTTTGATATCATTTGTGACATGGTGTGTCATCCTGCTGGAAGCAGCCATCAGAAGATACGTGCACTACTCAAAAGAGATGGACATGCTCAGCAACAATCATCAGGTAGGCTGTCGTGTTTAAATGATGCTCACATGATACTAAGGGGCCCAAAGTGAACCAAGATAACATTTTCCACAGCATCACACCACCACTAGCAGTCTCAACTGTGAATATAAGGAAGAATGGAACCATGTTTTCATGCGGATGGCAGGGTCAAATTCTGGGTCTACCATCTGAATGCTGCAGCAGAAATTTATCAGACCAGGCAACATTTATTTTTGTGAGCCTGTGCAAACTGTAGTCTGTTTCCTGACCTTAGCTGACAGGAATGGAACCCACTGCTGTAACCCATCTGTTTAAAGGGTCAAAATAACTTCTATTGCCTTTCTCCCACCTGCCTGTTTGCCCCCGTTTAGCAGGGGCAGCTAATCAGAAGACTTTTGGCTTAGAGGGAAGGTGGAAGGAAGCTTAAACTACTTGTTTGAGGGGGATAAACTGAGGAGTCTAAGAGCGTAATAGGTTCCCTTTAATAAGGTGGCTGGAAGGAAGCTGTGGTCAAAAAGGCAAAATCATATTTACCTCTTTCTGCGTTTCAACCTTTAAATCATCAGTGAGAGGCAGGTGTTAGCAAACCAAAGCATATACTGTATCAGCCTTATACCGTGATTAGAAATCACATTCTGAAGTCTTCAGCTTGGGACAAAAAACATTCACACATCATCACACGCACAGCTATGGCTGGCTAGCAGATGTGCAACCAAATCAGGGCTTATAGTAGAGGACTATTGCACTGCATGCTTGATACACTAACAGTAAGAAAAACGTCGATACTTTTCACTGACAGTCATTCATTTGCAAAACAGTCACAAAACAGTACAAAACACTACCTGCTGATTAAGATTATGCAACATGATTGAGATGGTCAGCAGTTCTCCCAAACGGACTTCATGTGAGGATGTTTTATCATCAAGTAGAGATGCGTATAAAAATAGAAACGAGAAAACTAATTTGCATACTTTGTCTTAAAATTACACTTTTCTTCACAATTAAAACAAATAAACGTACACATAAAAACTTAGAAGCGATTATGGCCTGCAGCAGTGCTTAAACGCACAGCTTACATGAACAAGAACAGCTTCTGTTTTTTGTCTCAAGTTCAAGCTGTAGATAAAATAAACAACAAAGATGGGACAGAAAGCCATTGTCTAGAGCTTTGGGGACAAAGGTTATTCCAGTTTGAAAAAGCCTTTATCAAAACAAAGTTAGGCTGAGATCAGTGCAGTTCCCCGTTACACCACATGGTGGCAGCAGATGATTAACCAAAGTGTTCCTCTCACAGAAACGGAACTCCAGTGAAGTTAGAGCTGCAAAATGTTAGGGCTCAAACATGAAGGGTGTTACTCGCAGTAAAAGAAAACAAGCTGAATTGTAACTGGTCGATACTGACAAGTGTTTTATTAGTAACACAGACCTGGAGACAGAGCCAATAAGAAGCCGCTGTGAGCCTTGACAAGACTGACATTGTTCAGAAGGCATTTAAAGATGGAGCGTCTAATAGTTGAACCGATACAATAAAAAGGGGAATGGGTAAAAAAATAAAATAATAATAATTAAAAAAAAATGCAAAGGGGTGGGAAGGCTGCAAGTTTGAATCAACTAACAAACAAACTGCAAAAAAAACAAAAAAAAACAAAAAAAAACAACAAAAAAAAAAAAAAAACAGGAGATTAAGTGCAATTCTTATTAAATGAAACCAGGATGGCATCAAATAGTTTTTTAAAAATGAGGCGAAGAAATTGTTGTGGTATTCAGAAGTCATATTAGCAGATATCATGGTAACAGAGAAACAATCAGATATGGAAAGGCGGAACGGCAGTCCGTGTATCATTACAAGCCATTCTTTTCTTTTTTTTCCTCACAACTTTAAAGTGTTTATCAGAGTCCCATGAAGAAGTTTGGGAGAAACAGTTGTTGGTTATGGCTGAGGGAAAAAGAAAAAGAGAAAAAAAAAAAACAAAGAAAAGAAACTTCGACTTCTTGGCTATTTGTCCAGAAAAAAAAATGCCTGTGGGTGGTATGTTGCAAGCAAGGGTCCATCAGTTACATCATTTAAATTGATCCAATCTTGCTGGGGGAGAAAAAAATAGAAAGTACCCTGGGAATTGATGACTCGCCGCTTGGGGTATGATGGTGATCTTAAAAAAAATAAAAATAAAAAAAATAAAAAATAAAAAATAAAAAAAAGGGGGGGGGGGTAGTTTTCTATTTTCCCCCTACTCAGTTGCTCCAAGAGGTTAAGACAGTAAACTGATGAGTTTGCTGAAGTGCAGTATGTTGTGATGACGAAGAAGAGAGAGAGAGAAAAAAAAAAGTCTTTGTTGCATCGCCGATCCTCCTCGATCTCCCAACTTTATCTTCAAATTTTTTTAAAAAGGACTAATGAAGTCAGCAAGCGTACTCCGACTCCATACACACACAGTCAGTATCAGGAGCGATAAGGCAGAGAGGCTCCTCTTTGTTTTGGAGAAGAAAAAAAAAGTACAAATAAAGAACCAAGAGAAAAAAAACAACAACGGAAAAAAAAAAAAAAAAGCTGGCTCCCCCTCCCTCCCCAGTAGTTCGTGGGTTCTGTTGATCCCATACTGTTCATCCTGTGTGAGGCGGTCACCTCAGGAGGGGCTCGGAGAGGGCTGGTGGGTCGTCTACGTGGGAATGGAGGGCAGGGTGGAAGCCAGCAGAGAGAAGAGGCTGGTCAACAAGCCCGATCCCTCTCAATTCAGCCAATCACCAGAGCCGGTGCTGGTGGAGGTTTCGACTGAGGACGGAGCGGACATCAGCAGTGAACCTATGACAAACAGGAGGACATTTCAGTGTACTTGCTGCCATCGTAGCAGGGAAACCAATGCATGTTTAACACTGTCAGGACAAAAAAGCTCATTTATTTGTTTGAGTAAAATCAAAAGATCAGCCATGTTCACGCTGGCAAGTATTCAGAGTATTCCCACTGCTTCAATGCAACACATTAGCTCTCCTTTTCAAGAATTCAGTTATTTATTTACATTTCAGTTATTTACTGTGTAAATCTTAAATTCTGCTGTTCCTTTGATGTGACCAGAGAGAAGGATGCCACACAAATTCTCAATTTTTCTGTCTCCTTTTAACTTTTTGGCATGAAGCTGCCAAAAAGTTAAAAGTACATCCAGTCCTATACTTCTGTCAGCGTGTATGCTAAGTCAGGGAACGTGACGGCAAAGGTGATTGCTTTTATTCTGTGGAAGTATTCTTTGTGCAGCGGTAAAACAGGAGCAAAACCTCTGAAACTACAGCCAGTGACTTTTTGGTTCAGTCAATGATGCCAGCCAAAAGGAAACTGATGAGCCTGCTGCTGGTGTGTTTTGAGGAAAAGATCCTACCAATATCACACGCTGTGCAGAGGTAATGCCAGTGCACTAGAGAGGTAAACATGCAGAAGCTTACACACCCCATGGTCATATACCCAACATATACAAGCTAACTGCAAACCTGTGTTTCCTTTTCTCAGTAGATTACTTTTTCATATCAGTAATTATTAGGGGTGCAACGATACACAAAATTCACAGTTCGGTTCGATACTTTGGTGTCACGGTTCGATATTTTTTCGATACAAAAAAATGTTCATGCATTTTTAATTTGTCATTTATTAAAATTATAAATATATATTTTAACTCAAAAGTACAGTTTTTAAATTTAACCCTAACCCTTGTGCGTGTTTTTTATTTTGACAGCGAATGCGCACCTGTGGACCACTTATGTGCAGCCCTGGTTATTTAGCTCATCATATTGCAGCCACAGAAATTCTTTTGTCCATGAAACCATAAAGCTGCACTTTCTTTTTGCCTTATAGTCTGATTTGTCATAACTTCTCCGTTTTGTGGTAAGCTTTTCTTTGGCTGTCACTTCTTCACCCTGACCTGTCTTATTTGGCTCAGCAGAACTGAAATGCTTTTACACACTCACTCACATAAGCTCAGCGATTCTCTGCGCGATCAACCTCTCACATGTTTAAGCTGCGGGAGATTTCACTTGTCATGTTTGCATAGTAAGCTAACGATTAATAAGACGATGTCAGAGGAATTGGTGCACAAATTATCATCACTCACAGATCAGTGCTGTCGCTCTCTATACACAGTTCGCACGATTGCAAAGTGAAAGCAAAAAAACAAGCGCAAATTCAAACGCGACTTCAATATGTCACATATTGACAGTGGCTCACCGATGCAATGACATAATTACCCAGCTACATTTCTGAAAGAATGCAAAAGCATTGACATATATTTTTCCTACAATAGCCCGATGGGCAGGGAAGAGATAGATTTTGGTAGCCCGACTGAAAAAATCGCTAGCTCCGGGACGTCGGGCTAGCGATATTGCAAGCCCTGTATCTGATTGAGGAATCACTCATCTTTGGAAAAGAGAGTTTATTACAGAGAAATGGCTCTTTCCAAAATAAAAGCTATACTATCCGCTTCTTCTGGGCTATATTCTCAGCAGCATAAGGAGAATCATGTGCTAACAGCTGTCTAAATGACTCGGCTAAAGTTAGTAGCATGCTTGTTGTTTTTGTCTTTGCACTAGGATGATGTCGGCGTAAATGTGCAGTCATATTCGTTGTGTTCCCACTAGTGCTTTCAGGTTAATCTCGTTGAAATGACCTTAACGCCACAACACGGCAAATCTCCGTTAACGAGCTACCGCCGATCGCTCCGTGCATGTGGCTAGACGGCCAACACGTTAACGAGCTAACTGCGCTAACACACTAGTTCACACCAATGTAATTGAGCATTGCATGGCACATCCAACATACTGTTTTACTTTAGTCCATGACTTGCTTACCTTCAGGGTCATACGTCACATGAAAACCAAAATAATTCCAAACGCCAGATCTGAATGAGGTTCAATTTGCCTGTTGCAAGTAGAGCTTAACTTCTGTCTCGCTAGCTTGCCCTGCTCTCTTCCTTCTGACTATGCTGTCTGTGTTAAGCGCTCAGTGGATCTGCGCTCGACAGTGCAGCCTAGGCGGAGTAGTCGAACGCAGATTCACTGAGCGCTCAACACAGACAGCATCGTCAGAAGGAAAATTGATAAAATAAATTACAAATGTTGTATTGTTCGATACATATGCATACCGAACCGAAAGCACTGTATCGAACGGTTCAATATCGATACGAATATCGTTGCACCCCTAGTAATTATGTAATGTAACAAGTTACTTTTAACAGTAGCTTAATCCAACAATGGATAAATCAACCTGGTGTTAAAAATAACGCCTGACATACACATCCTAAAATCAATGATAAACACTCAGCATCTCCTTTGTTTACCTCATACATTACACACTGTGCAGGTTTGCCGTTAATTCAATTCTATTTTATTTATATAGCGCCAAATCACAACAACAGTCGCATCAAGGCGCTTTATATGTTAGCCTTAGCTTTTCGTAGGAAACTTCATCCAGATGCTTGTCACTCTTCTGAATGAATTCACATGAGATTTCTTGCCTCACACTGAATAAAAACAGCTTTTTAAAGCAACTGAACTACTTCTAAGAGGAACTGCAGACAAAATGCGTGAAACATTTTTTTTGTTGCTGAAACGACTTATAAAGAGAAAGCAAGTAAAGCCACCAAAATAAAGAGATGATACTTTGAGTCCTTGTGGTCATATGAGGATTTAGTCTGGTGTTAACACACTGACAGCTTGTGAGCTTTTTGCTTTACATGTCTTAAACAACTCATTTAGAATGAAGAAGTATGCAAATAACCTTACAACAAAGTAAGCCATGCAAGCCAGTGTCTGCGCTATCCCTTTGCTTTCATGCAAGCTTTATTATGCATTTTACCTTAGTGCATCCAGCATAGGCAGCAAGTTAAGAAGTGCTGTGTCACTAGGGTCGCTGAACCAGGACTTGATGGGTATTGCATTGTCTGGAGGGCAGAAAACAGCCAGTCAGTTGTGTCAGAAAAATGGACATGGTAGTGATTTTGTGCTGCTTTTCTGAAGAAGCCACAGAGTGTTCAAGGAGCTTCGCACTTAATGTACTGCAACAGCATTTTACAACACAGGCCCTGAAGTGAAAACACCTTCGCTTATGTCTAGAGCTGGGCGATATGAGATTTTTTCATATCACGATATGTTTTTTTCATTTCAGGCGATAACGATATCTATCACGATATAAGCCAAATAACT
>NW_005187655.1:503910-505620 GCF_000239375.1 Pundamilia nyererei | reverse complement strand
AGGACAAGAGCGGCGAGGTCTATCGCGATAGCTTAATTTCTCTATCGAGTAAAAGTTATATCGCGATACATATCGTTATCGTTCTATCGCCCAGCTCTACTTATGTCCTTGTCACAAAGTTCAATTCTACCAAGACAAAGATTTGATTTAATTGATCTGTTAAACATGACCGAAAACAAGCAGCCCAATATATAACTCAACTCGTTAGCAGGTATGAACGTGTGAACCAAAAGCTTCAAACTACTCAAATGCTCCACTTCTGACAGTCAGTGAGAGGAACTATAACTAATATGGTCGTGTCATGCCCACAGCTCTAGCTGTGAGCACAACAGCCACAATCTTCTGCTGCTCACATGCAAAGGTGCTCTATGTGACCAAAATAACGTAGCTTCAAAGCATCCAAATAGAAAAACTTGCATCTATACTCTAAACCATTTCTTTCTTTGAGCTTGACAGGTCTAAGACATACAAAACAAAGGCAGAAATTGTATTTATTGCACTGTAAATACATTAAACAACTTCTAATTAAACTTCATATAGACGTAACTAATGTGATGTCACTCGTGGTTTCTGAGATCTTGTTTTTGAAGCCCATTTACACTTTGAAATCTTACCTGGATGGCTTCGATAAGCACCAGGCGAGTTGTCCAGGATAACAATACTAGACAGGTCATCGTGTACTACAGACAAGTCTTTAATATAACTACCTAGATCCAATGTACAGTGCTGGGAAAAGAAAGAAAAAGAATTAAATATAATCATCTACACCAACAAAAGTCAGAGTGAAAGCAGAAACTCGATCAATATTAGGTTTAACACAGGCTGTTAGAAGACAGTGTAGAGCAGTACCTGTCTGTAGTATCTTCGTTTCAGAATGTTCCTGTTGTTATCCAGTTTGTCTGCCACTGCCGAGCCATAGATCTCCATACTGGCTGTGAAAACCACTAGCTCATACCACTGGCTCACCTATATACACAAGAACATAACAGTCTATGTTCACAAATTACCATCAGTGTTCAGCAAGTCACAAAGGGTCAATACAAAAAATAAATACACTTTTATGAGTGTGAGAGTGCAGTACAATGGAGATTAATGACAAGGATGACAGGCAGGATTTAAAGGAGTGACAATGTTTGCGATTTACTGCTTGTTACCGTAGCCACACACACACATACACACTCACACACGGTTGTTTGAATAACACTCACCACTTCTAAAAAGAAGTCAACATGTGGCCTTTTATGTACGAAGAACCTGACTGGGTGCTTATCAATGACGACCTGTAAGGAAAGGGGAAACGGGTGGAACCAGCTCATTTAGACAGAAATGGTATTTAAACTGGGAGTAACTCATGCTCATATATGGTTGGCCGCCCGTACTTTGAGGATGAAGTCCGGCGGTGTGCCAGGTCTCACTGTGGGCCTCAGGACGCCGTCATGATGAGAGTGGATCAGGGTCTCATCTAGGTCCAGAACCAGAATCTTCCTCTTTACTGCATCTGCATTCATTTAATAACATCAAGCTTCATTTAGCACATCTACACAAACAAAATTATTAAGAGAAATTAGGCTATGTGAAAAATCATGCACTTCAGTACAACATGTCGGTGTCAACAAGCAGGTTTCTCTTTTACTTCTAACATGTCAAATAGGGCTGCCACGATTAGTCGACTAGTCACGATTACGTCGACTACCAAAATCTTCGACGACT
>NW_005187655.1:498556-503302 GCF_000239375.1 Pundamilia nyererei | reverse complement strand
ATGCTGGAGAATATACTCCGGTGTCCTGTTATATTTTAGATAGCAAGGAGTTTATTAAACTTCACCGAAACAATCTGCAAATTTCATTAAACTTCAATAAACTATCATCTTGTTTTTATTTTTAGTTAGCACATACCTTAAACACTTAAAGCTGTAAGCTAATGATAGTTATATAAGAGCAGATGCTGCTGGTACAATAAGCTGTGTTTTACGTCCAATGGATGATGATCTGATTAGTTGACTAATCGCAAAAATAATCGGTGACTAGTCGACTATCAAAATAATCATTTGTGGCAGCCCTATTGTAAACAAGGAACTGCTTATTTTAAGTCTTGACCCAAAAAAGGCAAGCCATTTTATTTTTTCCAGAGTATTTAGACAGCACAGCGAAAGGACAAACCTTTACAAAGTCATCATCAGTTTTGGTGTTGTTAACTTCCTCAGTCTTTTTTCAGTTTTAATTTTTAGAACAGAGTGTACCACCATGTGTAAAGATCTTTTTATTATTATTTACTGACTCCAATACTCTGATTGATGCACTTAAATGGTATGCAAATAAACAAAAGGAAACCCATTATGTGAGTTTCCTCTATGCCTGGTGAGGATATAATGTACTCCACTTTAATTCAAAGTCAACAAGAAATGATGGGCTGAGTAAGACTTGTTTATGAAAAGTATCTTATAACAATATTATAACACATCCTCTTTTATAATTAATAGTGGAAATTAAAGCCCTGACACCCAGGTGCCTTCATTTTTTCCCCTCATCTCTTTGCAATCCCTGACTTGATGAGTTTCCTAATGTGTTTCCAGCCAATTCCAGTTACTTTTTCAGTAGACTCATTTATTCCCCCAAAGACACTCCAGCTGATTCCAGTTAAGCGCTTCGAGGACTGGGTAACCGTTTTAACCTTTGAAGCTGACCTTATTCGAATGCACAGATTTGGCAACCACACTGCCGCTTTACTTCTAGCAGAAATACCCACCATCTGCAGCTAAGTTAATGTACACTTATTCACTAGAGACTGGACCTGGATGTGCTGGTGACGTCAGCGGAATGAGTGAGAGGCAAGTAAAGTAGACTGAAATACAATCCTTCCTCTAAGTCAAGAGTGTGCTGTTGAATGAGCTCTCAGCTGACAGAAGGGAAGTTCATTCAGAGCACACAAACCAAACCAGTCAGTGCCTGAGCAAGTGGTGTGGCCCAGCCTGTAACATTTACATATCCTATCCTTTAATTCAAAGCAGAAAGTCTGTCTTTTTGTTTTGTTTTGTTTTGTTTTAATCAAAGATAACATTGCATTATGTGGATGCTCACACGTTGATACTGTTATAATTGTTAAGTTTGTCGGTTGGTGTTGGTATATACAGCTAGTGTGCATCTACACATTAGGCATCACAACTTTAGCACTGCTGTCACACATCTTGAGGATATCTATGGTCTATATACTAATCCTTAATCACTAAAGACTCTGCGTGCAATGCAGTTTATAATGTCAAAGACTATTTACATTATGCAGTGTTGACATTGCTGCTAACACCAGTTATCTCACTCATGACTGTATCAGTTCGCTTCACTGGAAAATATTCAGTCGATATTTACAGCTCTGCAAAAAAAACAACATTTGTTTTATGTTTACAATTGTTCTTTTTTTTACTTTAAAAACCAAATAAAGTCATCTAATTGAAATGCTGCAGTACCAATATACAGCCAAATACCTTTTGTGCAAAACCACACTCTGTTGTTAAGCTGTTAGTTGGTTAAACAGCGCAAAACAACAGACCTATGCAGCAAAACAGGTTTATGAAAACAATTGACAAAAAGAATACAGCTGTGCATGAACCCATTTAATGCAACTTAATATTTGTATCTATAAAAGAAGGTCATGGGGGAAAAAAAAAGTATCTAAAAGCTAGTGTGATTTTCCTTATGGGGAGAAGCCAGTCAGTTTGACATAGTGGCCATTTAGTCTTTACTTAAAGGTGAACATGAGGGGGATAGTTTCCAAACTGTGCATCTGTTCCAGAAAAAGTCCCAGTCAGCACAATCACTTCTTACTTGACAAACTTGTTTATCACCTTCTTCTGTCCACATTACAAAGATGCTTTTATGGTTCCTTCATTTTGTGGCCAACACACCGATGTGCCTTAGCAAAAGCATCTTTAAGACTTAGCAAGATAAGCTTTTATACAGAGAAATACCATGAAAACAACAGTGTACTCACTGAGCCTGTTTCTGGAGATGGGTGACAGGGGCAAAGTGTCGTATCGCACCGTCTGATACTGGATTATCTGCAAATGAACACAGGGAATCAAAAAGCGAATTCTCAATAGAAGGAGCACATACTGTAACATGCACTAAACACTTAAACGATGACTTAAATATACCACGACCAGCGCTTAAACTGTGATATATTTGACAATACCATACATACCAAGTACACAGAAGCCTCAAACCCCTATTTACAATCGCTCTGACCTCAAAGAACTTTTCATGTGATTTTACAGAAGAGGAAATGTTTCATCTTTTAGGAATCTTTCAGGGTATAACAGTAAAAACGGAAAACTAATTGTGCTTTGGGGTGATAAGAGATTTTACCAGGATCTGAAATTTTTATTTTTCAGCTGCTTAAGATAAAGCATTCTTAGGAAACCAGATAAAGTAAGGGGACAGAGGAGGGCACCACACTGAAATAACGAAGTGGCTTGCGTCCAACCCATAGCGCTTCCTCTGCTGTGATCCAAATGACTACAGCGAGGATCCTTCCCAGTGCCGCTCTTGCCCAGGGGCTCTGCACTTTTCTTCACAGGGCTATTTTTATCCCCCCCAGCTGTCGGTGGGTGTCAGCGTAGCATGGGGCACACACAGAAAGGGAGACTCACAGGGTGACTTTGACTGAGCTGCTTGGTACCTGCCTTAGACAGGACCTCCCTCTATGCCCCCCCCCCCCGCTTGCTTGGCAGGGCAAGCCTGGGAGAAGCCTACTGTTGGAAGCAGCTGCTGGGTACCACGGGGGAAATCTCACCCCCGACTCAGCTCTCTGTATCTTTAAAAACATCCATCTGAAAACCTGGCACGCACACGTCCTGTGCCTCCAAACTAAGGCAACAATAAACAATAAAATGTGGACTATTTTTATTTGTTTTTCCTGCCCATCATCTAAAAAAAAAAAAAGGATTACATTTTACATCAACATGTGCAGGGCTTTTTCCTGGTTTAAAACTGGTCTATGGGGGGGGGGGTGTGTGTGTGTGTGTGACTGTACACCCAGACAAAAGTGCCCTGCATAGATATATCTTAAATGACAGATGTCTGCCTATTGTCTCATTATTTCTAACCATTAGACGAACAAAATTCTTTTAGTTACTAAATTAAACTCTTATTCAACAAAGATTACTTCACAGTCCTGATGTTTCCCCTTAGGGATGAATCAAAACCTCGTGGTGGGTGCCCAAATCTTTCAAACGCAGGAAAAACCCTCATGTAGCAGCGGGCCTCTGTTCCTTTAACCAGAACACTCAGGACATAATTAATGACTAGAAATGGACGATGGCAGCAACTAACATTTTTTCCCCTTAATTAATTTGTAAAACAATTTAATTAATTGGTTCGTGTTCGTTTCAGAGCTGAAGACAACATATTCAGGCTGCTTGTTTTGGATTAATAAAGACATTAATTTAACCATTAGATCTGCAGAAAGAAGATACAGCGGATGATTTGGAGCAACGCTGCTTTAAAAAAAGTATATTATTCATTAATTAGTTATGAAAACCATTGCAGATTTATTCTTAATCAGCTAATCAGTGAAGTACAAATATCAGCTATGTAAGCTGGTAGTTATTTTTTGCTTAGCCAATTTTTGCATGCAGAATGATAAACACAACGATTATGTAACACTGATGTGGGTAAGATTAATAACCAACCACCTCGTCATTTGTTGACATGGGATAGCGTGCCTGGGATTATGACCGGTTCCTAAAATACATAATCCAATTAATCTTATCTTCATTTAGATCTACGTATTGTGGATAAATAAGAGGTTATTATTAAGTGTAGAAAACTGGTTATCCCAGTTGTGAGAACATATATACACACACACTTCCCTCTAAACAGCCCCAACCCTAACCCCGCCATATCAGCATAATAGATGCCCTGCACTTGGATCATCATGACAAATTTCCAGTGCATCACAGACCATGCACAAGAGAGCTAAACTGCGAGAGAGAACGAGAGAAACAGAGGCAGAGAGAGGGAGAACAGTGCACTCTCTGTGCTGACTTAATCCCTCTCACTTCAGCCACAACATGGACTGAACTATTCACACTCAGGGCCTGAGGTGTTACTGCCACACAATCAACTACAGACAAACCTCTAAACAGCAAGATGATTACAACACACGAGGCAGTCCTCCAAGCTTTGTTGGTTTGATATGGCGCTTGAGCCGAAGTCCACTCATGTTACACCACATATGCACATCTATTAACGACACCACGACACCTGCGCATATGTCTAAGTTACAAACAGGTGGCTTATGTCACCTTAAATGCCATGTTTATTGTGGAGGCATTTCTGAGCAATTGAAGGTGACCTGCACGCTTAATGCACTTTAAATTTAGGGTTTGGCTGTAGCAGTTTTCACTGAGCACTGCAGCCGGATAAGGCAGTCCTGCAATTAAAAAAGACAAACAAAAAAACGACACAGTTTTGAGGTTTGACCAATCATTCATAAATGAATCTGCAACAGT
>NW_005187655.1:483573-498328 GCF_000239375.1 Pundamilia nyererei | reverse complement strand
AACTGGGAGGCTGAGGCTTCTGACATGTAAAAAACTGTCATAATATTATGACATCTCAGGTGGAGAGCGCCAGTAATTTGGCTCTCTGAAAACCAACCAAGCTTTTCATCAGGTGGGTTTCATTTAAAACTAAAACATTCAGGCACACTGGAGTCATAGCAAAGTAAAGACTTGCACGGAAAAGTGTCACACATCATTCAAAGCCCCTCTCACCGTTCGTAGGTGCTTCCTGAGGATGTACATGATGAAGCCCCATATTCTGGACGTAACGCCGAGAAAAGTGCGGATGCCAAGTAAACACTGCCGGGTCTTCAGCATGTTAATAACTAGGCAACGCGGTTTTCACCCAAGTTGCTGGGAAGGGGTAATTACTGAAAGGACTTGCTTACCACAGAGTCAAAATTCTGGTGTTTAGCCACAGCCGCCAAACTAGCAACTCTTAATTATTGGAGAGGCCAAGCAAACGTGTGAGTACCTCGCTCTGCACAATTGCGGCACAATTAGCATCAAACAGGGTAACTTCGCATTGTAACGGTGACAAGCAAACGATGAGGTGGTCGAAGAAAAAGCCGGAGAACGACGACTGCTGCTGTGTGGACCTTAGCACGCAGCTCGTTGACAAGCTAGCTCAGGAGCTAGCTGTATGTATACCAACTACCGTTAGCTCGTAGCCACCGAGCTACCGCTAGCTCGACAGGGTGACCACCTTGAACCTTGGAGAAAAATAGACCACAAAAGAGCTGTGGGGTCCTTTCTTGACAGGCACCACTTCAACGCGACTTGAGTCTGTGCGGCTTCCGAATGGAGACAGTGTTGCAAAAGTTCCCCAAAGTCTAACCGGGCCGGTTAAAATCAGTTTGTAGTCCAGTGGAAATCCGGAATGAAACTGCGAGCCGCCATCGCCGCCTTGCCGTCACTTCCGCGACCAGCTTGGTTGCGCGCAGCACGTCCACGTGGAAAGAAAACAAACCTACGAGGACGAGCATGTCAGCTAAAACCTTCAAATTAACACCTTTTAGTTTGCTCTTTAGCTCTTCAGCTGTACTCTTACATAAATACTTATGGGGAGTTTTACGTAAACATAACTCTTGCTGAGAAAGCCGTGTGACTTGGTGGTAATGGACGGGCCTGTATATTTTTAAGAGGAAATGTAATGATTTATTGGAGCATTGTGTATCTTGTATAACGACAATATCAAACCAAACTGAAATGAATGTGTGACTGTATTTGACAGCTGTCAGTAAATCACGGACTTGGTAATTGTAATTCAATGCTAAAAAGTTGCTTGAATCAAATTTCTGTAAACTATCAGACTATTAAATCTGACACTGCAATTGGCATCGGTGTTCATGTCGAACTGTCGCTCAAAACTAATTATTTAGTGCTATCAGACCTACTTGCTGACATCATCTATAAATCAGTATACATTTTCAACTTCTTTGGACTGCTCCACCACAGTGGATCAACTCACCCCCTCCCTAGCTTCTCCTCTGTTGCAGCAGCCCTCTGCACATCCTCCTTTGTGACATCCATGAACTTCCTCTGTGGCCTTCCTCTTTCCCTCCTGCCAGGCAGCTCCAACTTCAAAATCCTTTATCCAATGTATCAACTATCCTTCCTCTGTACATGTCCAAACCATATCAGCCTTCGTTTCCAAACTGCTCAGCCTGAGCTGTTCCTCTGATGTACTAATTTCTAGTCCTGTCCATTGTGGCCACTCCTAATAAGAATCTTAATATCTTCAGCTCTGCCACCACCTGTCTTTTTGTCAGTGCCACTGTCTCCAAACCATACACTGTGGCAGGTCTGAGTACCACCTTGTAAACCTTCCCTTTCACAAATCATATTTTAAACATATATTGATTATAACTCAACCTCAAAGGCTCATAAATTTAAAAAAGTATTTAAGTATTGTACCCAAAAGAGCAACTGGTTTGAGATCATTTTTGCCAATGAGACAATATATATCTGGGACATTTTCTGGTTGTGAGCAGCATTTGATTTAATTCCTACTATAGGATGTGGCAGATGAACAGATATCCAGGATTTTTAAGATGCACACAAGTAATAAATACTGTTTTGTGTAAGAGAAACCAGTTTGTTTGTTTTTTTGGTCTTTAAGCACTTGTGAACTGTCATTTATTTTTGTCCCAGTCACTGCAATAAATCATAGTGCGGAAAAAAAAAACACAGTCATTTCAGTGCAAAAGTCACAAAATCAAAAATAAATTATTTTGAAAATAACCAACCAGAAAAAAATAAATAATTTATCCACAAACAACAACATAAAGTTTATATTTTTAGAAAAAGTGAAATGATAACGTCTCGTACATATCCAACAGATAGCACACATGAAATAAGTTTAAAGCATTGAAAGCTTTTCAGTCCTTCAATGGCAAAAAAAAGCAGATGAAACGTGGATCTTCAGCAGATTTTCGTGCCTTAAATCTAAACATCAAGATCATCATCAGGGTCCTCCTGGTCGTAGTCATCGTTGGCATCGGGCTCATACAGAATTCGACCGGAACCTGGGCCCGATTGCAGCAGAGCGGTTTTCCTGCAAGATTAAAAGAGAACTGTATCTTTAGGTTGTTTGTTAAAAAAAAGTTTTAAAAAGAAAGAAAGAAAATCAACATATATTAGATGTGGTCACTGAAAAAAAGTCTGACTTCTCTTTGCTGAAGACAAAGGGAAGAGCAAGTTTCTCCTTGGCCTCGCGCTCTGTGTCAGACAGGCGAATGTTGAAGGTCAAGTTAGCTGTTGGGTCCGTCTACAAGACACAAAAAGGACACTTACGTCATAACAGGTTTGCTTATTTATCCATATAATGTGTGAAGCTGTTGTACACATGTTACGCTGTACCTGCTGTTCCTCTGGTTCAGTCTGTCTGCGTCCAGCATGGCTGGTTTTACTCACTACAGTAACTGAGAAATCCCCTTTGATGCTGAATATCTCCTCCTAATGACAAAAATCAGAACAATAAATATTTCATAAAAGTTGTAGGAATTTAAAATAGTAATTAAAGTTCAAGCTCTTCTTACATCTTGCGTAACTTTCCCCGACTTTGATCGCTTTGTTATTTTTGCCACCGCTTCATCTCCCTTCGTTCCAGGTGCCACTGTGATAACTGAAGTAGCTAAGTGGCAGACGCTTCCCACAGTACCCCTCTGGTGCATATCTGCGTGGAGCAGACCAATAACAGCTCTCACGGCTCCCCCTAATGAAAACAGAACGTAATCGTTAAACAGGGGAAGTGCTGCACAGCCTACTAAAAATAAGCCACCCGTGAAGGACTGTGAACACAGAGAGCCTTTTATCCATAATATGCTTTTTAAAGAAAGATAACCACTTAATAGATTTTTGGGGGTGAAGCCAAGACGAGCACCTTTTCTGCGTTACGTTTTGTTTTGTATCGCTGCAGATCGCACAACAGAAATGCTGATGCGATCCGATTTGTGGTCAAGGCTCAGGGAAAGATGGGTAAAAGGTCAAAGCATTAAAAGCATGCTCAGATGCTAGGAATCAGACCTCCTCCCATTCTGTAAAATTACTGAAGACATGGGCCTTAAATCACACACACAGAGACACAGAAGATACATTATCACCTTTCTTAAGCTGCTGAAGAGTCTTGCAGACAGCAGGTGGACTCATGTGTCTCAATATCCATGACAGCGAGTCGATTACTAAAGTCACTGGTTTGGGGTGTGATGTTTGTTTGAGCAGATGAGTGAGTTCCTCCACACAAAACTGGTGAACTGTAAAAGCCGACCGATTAGTCCACCCAAGGGGGTCCGTATAAGCACTGTGAAAGTGCAACCTGAAGTAAAAGAAGCACAAGATGAACGTTTGATTCCATGTTAAAGATCCAGAAATGGTGTCAGCGGAAGGAAGGCTGTCAAGAAGCTATTGTTAAGGAAACAGTGAGAAAGGGCTGAGGTATGCCAGATTACACAAGAACTTGGCTGAAAATCAGTGAAAACAGGTCTGATAGAGTTATGAATCCACATTTGGACTTCCACATTACTGAAGCAGTGTGGGACCATCTCAACAGCAAACACAACAAAATCTAAAGAAGACCTTTGAATGTCCTTCCTAAATACTTAAAGAAATTGCAAGAAAGCTGCATGAGAAAGTTCAGGCTGTGTTGAAAAATAAAATTGACTGAAATTTTAAAACATCAACTTTAAAGAATTTTGAAAACTCCGTTTTTGCCCTGAGAAGGCAGAGACCGAGGCCTTCTGAGGAAGAAAATAGTCTGCTGTAATAGAATCTGCCATGTGCACCAAATACATCAAGTATTTCCTTGTGTATCATGTTTCCATTTAGCTGTCCAATGTGTGGGTCTTTGGTTAGTCTATATATGGTATATGGCCATTAGAAAAAACACATTACACACTCCTTTAATGGAGTAACAATGGCTCACACTGGAAAAAATTGAAAGCAGGTACTGTTATGCATTTCGCTTGGTAGATGAAGTAAACTTTTAAGCAAAATCACATCATTTGTTGTTGATCAAATAACTGTTTCAGTATTAAAGTTCAATACCTCTGAGTAGATGCTGTTAATCCATCTTTCAGTTCTTCCTCACTGACATCAAAACCAAGCACGTGGACAGGTTCTTCTCTAAAATCATAGCACAGGCCAGTTACTGTTTAAGCCAATACACAACTTAGACATATTTTAGGCAACAATAGGTATACAAGGAAACACGGTTACATACTTGTTCAATGCGGCACTGATGAAGCTCTTAAGTAGGTGCTGCCCAGAATAACTACAAGAATCTATGAAAGTATAAATTACATCAATTAATGTCATCATTATTGATAACAATGTATACTTATGGTCGACAACGTTCACATATTTACCTTGTATTATAAGAACCGCCCCAGTATCAGTGCCTTGCAATAGTTCAGACAACATGGTAGCATCAGCTAGTTAGCTTGCCTCTGCTTCACCGCCATTTAAAACATGAATACTTAAGAAAACATGAGTAATTTGCCTTCACGAGAACGACATAGCTTAAAGCTAACAATTATAAGTACCTAAAGTCGCTACAAGTAATGTTTCGCAGGAAAATAAAGCTTTCCCTGTCCAGTGAAAGTACAGCAGATTTCGCTAGCTACTATGTTTGGGGTGGTTAGAGTAAATAAAAAAAACTTCGTATCCCATAGTTCCCTGTGACTTCAATCGTCTTCATGAAGGAAAATGTAGTTTATTAAACGTTTACGCCCGTAAACGCGTTTGGTGAAAGGCTGAAAACTAAACTACATTACCCAGCATACACTGCAGCACACCCTTCGCTGGCAGCCTCAAGAGGCTTCTGCCGCGCACGAAGAGGACCGTGCGGAATAAAAAGCCCCAACTTCGGTCGTTTTGTATGTCTACGACGAAGAAACGAAAAACTTCATCGAGGGAAGTTTCCGTCATGGATCTGCAGTGATTCGCAGCGTTAATTAAATGAAAGTTTACACTTCTGTTGTGGTTAGATTAGTGCACTGACGAAGAGTGGGAGATTTGTGAACAAGCGACGGTGGTATTAGTATTTTGTCGGGCTAATAGTGTGGCGACAGGTCGGTGGTGGTTTGCCCCTCGTTTGGGATTCCCCCTCGAGGGAATACAAGGACGACTTCGACAAAGTGTGGAGTTTCTTTGAAGGACAGCATCTTCGATCCTCCACACACTTGGCTTTCTGCTGCCAAAGTTTCCCGGTGCTAAGGTGCAGCCACGCCGGGAGAAGGCGCAGAGCGACGGCCGCCACTCTCCGGCTAGCTCGCCTGCTGTTTCTGCTTCTCGGATCGAGGCCGTGTCGGCGAGGCGACAATGCTTGACATAATGTCTGAACACCAAGGTATGCTTATGGACTATCAACAAAACCCAACGAAAAATAGTCCTCACTTGATGTTAATCTGTTCATCGCGTAAAGCTGTCGTTTTGAGGACAGTAAGCTAAAGTGAGTTACGGCTAACGTCGTTGTTGCGTGTGTTGTAATAATGTCACAGCTCGATATTGACCGACAGTCGGACGTGTTGTCGTTAAACTACCATGAAAGTTCTTTAAAAGTGAAGACTGTGTGATTCCAACTTTTTGTACAGTGATTGTAGTTCATAGATTTGACGTTAACATTTATTACACAGTTCCCGTTAGCTTGCTAGTTAATTAACGCGCCGAACCACATAGCTTAATAGCTGCATAGCCACGGTTGCAAACCAACTCACCGAAGCCTCTCTAACGTGTCAGTTGAGATAACATGGCTTAAAAATATAATTCAGAAAAATGCCCCCCCTTTTTGGACATTAGCTCAAACTTCAAAGGTAGCCAGCACGACACGCCCGATTAACATTAGCCGATAGCACAAAGCTATCTCTGCTATGGAGCCTCCCACTACTGTATCAAGAAAGCTACCTTGGTTTGCTAGCTGATCAAGAGGCTGTTAGCCACAAGACAACCCTTAAAAATATCAAATTAAGCCTTCGACCACGCAAAACTATCGTTGTAAAAGCTCAGTAAAATGAAGTTACTCTCTCTTGCCCGTTTACCGTTAATGCTACAAACTGCATAACATTCAGTTAGCTTCCCCTCTAAACGTCACCTAGCATTAGCATACACACAAAATGTACCAAAAGCATGGTGTCCAGCAAACAGACGCGTTTTTAGCAATCCAGTCAACTTTTCCTTATAAACTTGGCGTGAAAACAACGAACTCTTCTTCTAGAGTGATTTTTACACACCCACTCATTTTGTGAAGTTCAAGCAGTCACAAAGTGACACCGGTTGCGTTGTTTAAGGACGCAGAAGTTGTCTTGAAGATGTTAGTTGGTCTTTTTTTTTTTTTTTCCGCTCAATTGACCTTCAGTCAAATATGGACGTTAATTTAACGTAGCTTTTACAAACACACAGTTTTCAAATAAGACCAGCATGCGCTTCATCGTTTATAATCCCGATTAAGGTATTGAGCCGTGTTAGCAAGCTAATGCTAGCATTAGTCCACTCTCTCTCGGCAACGGTATGCTTTGTAATGTAGTGGCTGTTAAGCAGTTGAAAAGTGGTCACTTGTGACTTACAGACTTTTTTTTTTTTCTTCAACAGATTCACTGTTAACGTGTAAAACGGAACCTCTGGTGAGTATTTTTATCATTTGAGCACTTTATTTGACTCAGCTGCCCTCTGTTGTGGAGGGCTGTGTAGGTTAGCTTCACTCTCTTAAACAAAGACATGTTTCCTGTAGCCCCCAGAGAAGAAGAAGAGGACTGTTGAAGACTTCAACAAGTTCTGCAGCTTTGTCCTGGCTTATGCCGGTTACATCCCCAGTCCAAAAGAGGTGAGCTGTTGCTTTTTTTTTCTCTCCCCCCCCCCATTTTCTTTTTAACATATCATATTAGATGTAGTGACTACTTTGCAGTTTTGACAGAAGATGTTTTTGTCTGCTTTTATAGGAAAGCTCGTGGTCCCCAACATCATCCAGCTCTGCACACAGTTCGGGGTTGTCAGCAGATGGTGGAGGTGGAGGGAGCAGCTCCAATGGCAATGCCTGGGCAGATGGGGGCTCCGACATCCACACCATCCATACATTTGTCCGCAAAGCTCGAGCAAATAAGGGCAAAAGTATTCGGCGTATGCACTCTGACAGCACCCTGCTGGATAAGATGCAGCTTAAAGACTCTCTTTATGAGACCCAGGCCAGCACTAAGGGAGAGCGCAAGAAGGACAAAAAACTGAAAAAGCTGTCACTGGATTCTGCCATGGGAGCAGCAGATAGTGGCAGCAGCGAGGGTGAGAAAAGAGCCCGCATCAAACGCAGCAAGAACTCAAAACAGCCCAAAGCTAAGAAGCTCAAGAGTTCAGCTCCTCAAAGCGAGACTGACTCCGAGGCACGGAATACGCACTCCGAGGTACGAGCTGGCAGGGAGGAGCTGCCGGGGCACGGGGGCTCCTCTTCGAGCATGCAGAGCATGGGGAAGGTGCAGCCAGACGAATCCATCAGGGAAGCAGAAATGAGCTCCAGTGAGGGTGAGACATGGATCGCTGATGAAGACATTATGGTGGAATCGGGTAAGACACTGTAATTTTGACCTTTTGTCTGTTATTTACTTGGTGGTTGCTTACTTTGAACTAACTCACAACCATAATCCCCCTGTAACTCTGGTCTGTTTATCCACACAGGGGATGATTCATGGGACTTGATCACCTGTTACTGCGGGAAGCCATTCGCGGGACGGCCGATGATCGAGTGCAACCAGTGCGGCATATGGGTGCACTTGTCATGCGCAAAGATCAAGAAGTCAAACGTTCCCGACATCTTTTACTGCCACAAGTGCAGGGACTTGAGGCGGTCGGGACACAAAAAAGACACTTAAAGCTGAGCAGGACTGGAGAGGAAAAGGAGCGTTTGATCTGTTTTTGCTGTCGTCTGACACTTAACTTTCTTTGATGCCTACAGCCAAAACAGCCTAAACTATCACCTGGAGGGCAACTGTAAAGTCGGTTTGTTGGATTTCTTTCGACAATCACAACCATTCTTATTTATCCCTCACGTCTAGTTTTCGTTCCCCCTTTTGCTGCTGTGAAGAACTGTGGAAAAAAGGCAATATTGACAGTTCTTAATTGACGTCAGCATTGATTGGCTTTAGTATTACAGTTCTGGTGATGTGCATATACTTTTTTTTTTTTTTTTCTCTCAATAGTTCTCATATTGACTGAAGGTCCACTTTTGACTTGTAAATTATTTCTTGCGCATATTGACAAATTAGTGAAAACCTTCTCCTTTGGTCTCCGGAGTACCACCCTGAGCTTGGTCCAATCATTCCCAACCTTAAATCAATACAACACATGCAGAGTTGGGGAGAGGGAAGCCCAGCTTACATTGTCAGTTAAGAGGTGGATAATGTCACTCCCGTTATTACTTTATACGCACGTCATAATGCTAGACGGGCAGTTCGTTTTGGTTTTGATCGTACTCTGGTAGTTTGTGTTCAGCTTTTTCTTGGGTTGTCTTTAAGCCTCCTGAAATAAGAAGTTTCAATTCATTGACTCGGATAAGATTTATCACTTTGCATCTTCATATGCATCTAGTTGTACTCAAACTATCCTTTCAGCAGTGCACTTTTAAAACCTAAATACACCCCCGCTTTTTTTTTTTTTTTTGAAAACCGGACTTGGTCATGTGCATTCATGACAGCGTGCTTAGTATTTCTCACAGTCCGGCTTATTAATCAGTTAGCCATTAACCGTGAGTCAGTTTTTACTTATGTGTTTGTTTGTTTTTTTGTATTTAAATCATCTGATATCGGGGCGGGGGGAACGTTGCTGTAAGACGACTGGTTTGTTGCCGTGCTTTACGATGTCAAAGTAGCTCTGAGGCGCGTTTATGAATGGTTGTTTAAAAAAAAATATATATATATATGTATTTTTTATTTCTAGGCTTTCTGAGGAAGGGGGTGATTAGAGATGCACCCCGCATCAGAAAAAGGACATATGATTGTCTCACATCGAGAACAAAGTTGTAGTGTACAGAAAACAAGTTGAGGCTGTCTAGGTTGTCATTTTGTTTATGTTGTTTGGTTTTACCATGTGCGTTTTTTCTTTTGTTCGTGGGAGAGTCATCGTAAGTCTCCAGTAGCAGTTGCATTCTCCGTACAACTTAAAATTCTGTGTACATATCTTGTTCTTTGACAACTGTACATATGTGAAAGTGAAGAGAGAATACTCAAGCAAATTCTATATTTTCTGCAGTCTGATATTGTTTTGGTTTTTTTCCTTTAATTGTAGCTTGAAAAATAAAAGTCTTTGGGAACATGCTGGTTGAGTTTTTTTAATTTTCTTTAATAAAATGACACAAACAAACAGTTACATATCACATTTTGTTAGGTGTTGGCACACAGCAGTGTTTGTCAGGTTTTGTCTTCTACCAGCAGAGGGCGACAGCTGGCAGGAATCTCACTCGTTAGTATGGCACAGATACTGAATAAATGCCAAGTTATACAAAAATTCATGCGTGATATTTAGTAGGCTTTCTAGTTCTGATAATCTTCCCTGGGGAGGTCTGGTTCATCCTGCAAAACAAATATATAAATGCTCAGTTCTTCATATTAGGCAAGTGCAAGGTTTTTAAATTATTAATGCTGAAGCATTGTTGTAGGGGCTAGAAATGGCTACCAGTGTCATAGAAAACTTACACAAGCCATGAAAGATGATAATTGCATATGCAAATAGGCCATTCAAGCAATAATGACTTCAATGACTCAAGCACATGCACACATACATATATGTATTTATGTATATTTTAAACTATTTATTAGATATTTGTTCATAGAATACAAGTTTAGGAATAGATTGCTTTCTTTGCACTGAATGGGACAGCATATAGTTCTGTTTGCATATTTTTTACTTTGCAGTCTGCTAAAAAGAATCTGAATAATAACTTCTGTTTAAAGCTAAAGCCATCGATGTTTCAGGCCCACATGTATACTTTATGTATCAACAGTGCGAGTGTGTTGAGCTTGTGGCATTTAAATGTCGCTGCGATGCAGGTTATTTGGTGGGGAAATGGGGATAAGTGTCATTTGCCGCTCACCATTCGGGTTCTGAAGCTGGATATTTGAAAGCCGCCGATGGGGTCCAGAGGAGCGACCTTCCTCCTGTAGAGAGGAAGGCAGTCAGAATTCAACACAACATCAGGGAATCAAATACGTGCAAGCATCAAATCAAAATACATCATTTGGTTCTGGACTGATCATTTGATCTTCTCATTTTTACATCAGAATTACATGTATTTTGGCCAAGAGCTAAAAATCTTCAAAAGCGTTAAGATATTCATCTTCATCTACTTGACTCCAAATTTACAAGTGTCCTTTGTTGTAAATTACATCATAGGATTAATACATCTAATATAAGTAACAATCATCCCCATAAATCATAACTTGTCAGTTTATATAAGCTGCATAAGCACATAGTTGCTGTATTTACAGCTAATTTGCACTATTTACACCTTTTCTCTATCACGTGTGGCTGTATAACCAACTGTTCGACAATATCTAGAGCCATTTGTCCTAACCTCTTCTCATTGGCTTTCCGGTTATGCTGGTGCTGGTTCGGGTGCTGCCGCTGGGCGGGAAGGTGTTCTGTCGGGGCGATGAAAGTCTCTGACTGAAAGGAGCCATTGTCCACATCTCCCACCATCCCCCCTGCGTCACCCACAGAGAGGTCGCTCATGTCCAAGTGATCGAACAGGTGGGAAAAGACTTCTTGGTCCATTAAGGTGTCCTCCTGAGGACGTAATCAGATCATTCAATAAGATGGCAAAGGATTAAATGCCAGTAGCTGTTTAAATTGCTTGTCCGAAAGTGGTAATAAATTTAATGTCTGTTAAGAAAAAAAACAAAGAGGGCTTACCCTCTTGTTTCTGGATCTGCTTGGTATGACAGCAGCAGATATCTCCTCCAGCAGCAGGTAAAGAGCCAGGAAGGGCAGCATCCATCTAGAGCCAAGCATCTGAACAGCGCAAAAGAGAGATTGTGAGTCTTGATTCCCTGTAAGGGTGCAGTCACACAACAAAATGAATCTGAAAACAAACCCTTTGCTCACCTTAAAATCTCTGGTTTTCTCTTTGGATTTCGACTCTAAGCTGTCTCGGGTCCCTCTCTGCTGACCAGTGTGGAGAGGAGGGTATTTGTAGCCATGCTTCCAGGGTGGGTTTATATTTTGGGACTATTATGGGGCTGTTTAGGCTAAGTGTGTGTATGTGTGTGTGTGAGAGAGACTATGTGACTTCAGACATGCCAATTAAACCTGCCGCCTCGCTTCCTTAACATCATTATTGTCAATCATTATTGTCAAAACCTTAAGAGATTTTAGGTTCAGACAACATGCCCTGACACACTTACATACAGCTACACACACACATGGCTTCGGCCCCACCACGCCCTCCTCCGCTTTCATTATTGCTGCTGCGGACAGATGAGAGTATGATAAGACCACTTAGTTTACAAGCTCGCCCGGAGTAATGCATACCCTCAGGCTTTACATCCTCCCATGTCATTTATGCAGGCAAGAAGCTGAGAAGCATGAGTGAAAACAACATCTTTATACTCTTTACACTGTATCACATCGAATGCTCATCAGCCCGGTTTTTACAAAAGCAGAGATTTAGGTGGAGTTATGAACTGTGAAGTGATCTGCAAATGCAAGCATGTCGATTTCTTTAGGATAAGATAGCTTAACATAAGATAACACATACTTTATTTACTACTATGTCACGGCTGTCACAGAAGAAAATAGCTCAAAAAACAGAATTACACTAAACAAGGAGCTCAGTTAAGACAAAAAAGCGAAAAGCTCAGAATCTCAGTGTGATACAATGAAGAGCTTAAATGTAAAATCAATGCAGGTATCGTGGTATGAGGTAGTAATCTGTCCTCGTGGCAGTGGAGCTCAAACAGGTGTTAGACAAAGTCTTCAGCTGCATGTGCGTTAAGTGGAGCAGAGGCTGGTCATGATCCAAAACCACTGACCACAGCTGGAGTCATTTGAATGCCCTCCGTGTCATCTCTCACTGAATTAAGCAAGGGCTTCCTTGAAAAGGAAAAAGTCATTTGGGTGGCATCATATGTTCCTCCTAAACCTGCACCTATTGTTCAGCATTAGTGGTGCCTTCACAGATGTGCCATGTGCACTGATGTACCGCCGTACCATTGCAGATGCTGTATTTTGACTCAATTTTTTACTCACCATTTTAAAAGACAACTTTTCCACCTCGCCTTAAAGGAACTCAGGCCCAGAGAAGACACTGCTGTTTGTGGAGACTGTTTTAACATTTGTGTGTAAAGCAACTATATTCTTTGAACATGGTATTCAGAGGTGCTCCTAAGCTCGTGCAGTGAATTCAGCTACAGACATCGAAAACTCAGCTTATGCTATTTCAGCTGCATTATTATTTTTCTTCAAACAAGTTCCTTTATGCAGCCTATAGTTATCAGACTTCAGCATACAGGGAACTTATTTTGAAAGAGTTGAAAGATTAAAAGACTTTTGCTGCACCGTGCAAACATCAGATGACAAATAGCATCTCAAATGAAGGTTCATTCTCTCTCTGATAAGAACAAAATATGCAGTACTCCTTTTGCTCTCTGCTGGAAACCGCTATCTGTTTAGCATCCACCCAGTGAACACATAACTTGCTCAGTTATTACAGAAACCCATTTAAATGCATTTTGCAGTAAATAAGTGTATCTAGATTACCTAATCGATCATTAATAATTACTGACAAATGAAAACTGTAGTAAGTTTACTAATTAATTAAAGTATTTGTGTAAGTCAGCTTGTTTTTGTGTCGTAAATCCCCAAAGAAAAGGACCCATCCACAGCAATCAGAGATAGCATCAGTGTGTGTGGTTATCTAAAGCACTCTGCTTCGCCCGACTTCAAATCACCACCCCACTGAGACCACACAGACAGCCCTCTCCACCCGTCTTCCTCCTGCTGCAGAAAACAAAACACAGGAGAGACAGTGTAGCCGGGATGGATAGAGATTGGCAGAGGATCGGGTGGGGCCGGTGGGGGTCTACTCGAAGGGTATGCGCTTTGAGACACGTTTTCACTTTTCCTCTTTTTCCGCCCTGTCCTAATTATTTCTATTTTGGGACACTGAGGCTCACCAAACATAGAGCCAGTGTTGATAGATCAGTCATGTATAAATAAGCCACGACAAGGCTGGCAGCATGTCAGCACGGGCAGAGGCTAGATAGGCTGCACTGATTACCCCCATTATCGGGGACAGGCCTCATTAGGAGCCTCGAGCTGGGTGTGCGACTGTACGTGTCCTTTTGTTACAACACAGGACCAAATGTCCTCCCGAAGATGTAAGCGTGAGGATCATCTTTCAGATGTTAGGACATTTTGTTGGCTCTCGTGTTTAAGAGGTTACAGGTTTCAGTAGAGAGGATTGGTTAGAGGCTAAATGCTAGGATTAAGCCAAACAAATGCTCCTGCGTCTTCGGTTTTTAAAGATGTGCTACGATACGACTACTTGCACTTGATCTGAGCCTGTTTTTTCATTTTGAGACTGAGAGGAGAGTAGTGATGCCTAGGCAAATTTAATCATGTTTAATAGCTTAATGTTTATTGAGTGTTACTGATTTTCCATTCTCAAAAAATTAAAAAAAATCAATCAATCAATAAAGCAAATAAACCAGATCACATAAACCACAATGCACACAGTAAAATTTGCACACACAAAATTGTCATTGTGTGTTTTTCTATCCAGTGCATTGGCAGTGTGTTTGGGATCATTATCATGCTGAATAATGAACTTGTCACCAATCAAACTCCTTGGAAATGGTACTGCATGGTCAACCAAAATCTGATGGCACTCTTCTACCTCCATAATTCTATTAATTTATACAAGATCTCCAACACCACTGGCTGAAATGCAGCCCTAGAGCATGACAGGTACAAGAACTGGGTTGGAAATGAGTGAAAAAGCAACCAATGAGCAAAGAAAAATCTCCAGAAAGCCTGGAAACTATTGCTCATGACCACTTTTAAAAAGAAAAATTAGTGGTCTTCTATGTCTGGCTCATTGGTAGCAAAATACTAGAAATAAGTGGAGGCTTCACAATTTTGCACAGTACAGTGATTGGTAGTATGTGTCCTGTGTATGGCCCTCTCTCTCTCTCTAACTGTGTGTATGAGCTGACACACTCCGCCCCGTCTTTTTGCCCTATAAGTATCAGGCATTGCAGCAGTCCCAAATATAGACTCG
>NW_005187655.1:479124-480830 GCF_000239375.1 Pundamilia nyererei | reverse complement strand
TTTTTTTTTCTTTTCTATTAAATGTGAAGTAAAGAGAGGGATGTTGAGCAAAGGCAGACCACTAGCTTCACACTGTCTAACTTCCTTTTTAAACGTTCATTACACACAAATGGCACAAGAGGTTGTTTTTTAATTGTAGTCCACAAGGCTTTATTACATTCATCAGCCTTTGCCAGCAGACTTGTGACTAAATGGGCTTTTCCAGTCACCCGGTCTTGTTCGTTGTGGTTGTAACGACTCAAAAGAAAGTAGTGCTCCACTCATGAAAGTAAATCTTTTTGGAATTTTTTGGCATTCAGACAACAATTCTAATGCCGAGACAGGAGGGGGGGGGGGAACAACACAAAACGTTGTCAGCTTTGTATTTATCCTTACTGCTGAGTGGGAATATCAAGTGCAAACTGATTGAAAACATCATTTTAGAGTTTACATGTATTCCTCACTGGTGACTGAGCCTGACCTGCACATAGGTGGTAAAGCAGTGAGGGGAGCATAAATAGAGCAGGGACAGAATCTGCATCGGTGATGGCGTCACTTCACTAGAAGGATCCTCCCGGGATCCAACCAGAGATCTTTTGCTTGTTAGGTGAATATGTAAACCAATACTAGTCATAATATTAAGTAAACATGGGGGGGAGAATCCTTCCTCTTTCCCAGGCAAAGTACTAGCTGTCATGTCCACCTCGTTTTTGAGTGTCTTTCTCTGGACAGGGTTTAATTAATAATTTGATGGAGGAATAATTTCAGGAATGCTTTTCTGAGTAGTTTCTCGCTTCTGGTTGTTCATCCCTGCCCCCGCCCAGTGCTTGTAGTGCTGTGGAGACACTCCGAGGGAGGATCTGCTTAGCTGAGCTCATGGTGCATTTTCACCCTTCCATAGGAGTCCATGCTCACTCATAAGAGGAAGTAAAATTTTTCTAGATGAGACTGTGGAAAGATCATCAGGCACTCCTGCAGCTGCCTTCCTCTCACAATCTTTTACTTGGTCGCGTGTGTGTGTGTGTGTGGGGGGGAAACCACAGGCCAGTGACCTTTAGAAAAGTTAGACTCATGTGCTTCAGGTAATTGCACGATGTGAATAAAAACCAGTTTGGCCAGTCTTGAGACCAAAATCCCTTATTGACATGCCATTCCATTTAAATGTGTATAGACCTTTTTGTTTAGTTTTTTTTCCATTACCAGTATACTCGCTGCGATTCACATCAAAAAGCACATCTGTAAAGAACATACAGTGCAGAAAAGCAGCTCAGATATAACATTCGGAGAGAAACCCAACGGGCATGTGGACGCTCTCGTCAGCAAAAACAAGCTGATCTAAATTTGATCTTTCTAAATTCTTTCTTAATTAGGTCCTGACTGCTGTTAGAAAACGGCACAGCACACATACTTTCACATGACGGTCTGTCAGCAGGTGTGACTCAGGAGGCTCGTCACGTCATTTGTGTTAAGGCAGTGACTTTATGGTTGATGCTTCCTGTGTAGTAAACTGAGCCATTAAGTAACCAATAATTTCTCTACGAGCAAAAATGTCTTCAGCTTCCTTTGTCTTTTCTTCCTTGGGCAGTTCACAACTTTCCCCAAATGAATATCTGGTAAAGGTAAATTTTGTTTTTTCGGGGTCCCGTCATAAACTAGAGCTGTTAACCAAAGTCAGTTTGTCATTTATATTTCTATATAGATTTATAGATTTAAAATAAGCAGAAAAC
>NW_005187655.1:475087-478121 GCF_000239375.1 Pundamilia nyererei | reverse complement strand
TTTTTTTAATCTTGTCTGTTAAAATCATAGCAGCAGTCCTATGATAGTGAAACTATTAACATTTTTTTTTAACCTTTATTCTTGGAAGCAGGATAAGGGAAGGTGGTTAATGGAAAATCAATGCCGAATTTTATTATCTCTAACATTTCACATTTTACAGTGGGGCTTAAATGCTGTGTTCTAAACGAGGTCTGTACTATGCAACGAGATATGCGTGCGTGTGTGCACGACTGTAGTAGTGAGGGGAAATGTGTCTTTTTACACACCAAAGACTGATCGGTCAATGCTGTATAATTTTGACCAACGTTGTTGTCGTTATGAAGTGAGAATGATCACATTTTTGCATTTTAAACAAGGACATTACAAAACCATTCGACTCAGTTTAGACGTTATTGGCATAACATATGATCATAAGGACAGCTGTGTTCCAGTGGACCTTGCAGTTTATCTGATAACAGCGTTTTACACATTCATAAAAGTAAGCAATCCCCAGTTAGTCATTGTTATGAATCTTGTGAAAGTGAGTCCCATAGCACACAACAGAGGTGCAACTGGCCCTGTGTAGGGTCTTATGGCCCCTCGTGGCGTTCTCCAGTGCAGCCACAGAGTAGGCTGGCTGCTAGTCTCTTGAGACTAGTGTGCACTTATGGTTCTGTTGATTTAACGCAACAGCTGCTTTAAATAAGATGCAAGCACTGTGAGAGACAAAGTTACATATCCCTGTGCTGACGGCGTCCGTTCTTCCTATCTGAAATCCTCACTTAATGTAAGAATCTTCAGTTCCTGTCCAAAAGATCCCCAAATCTTAGTTTTCACATCACATATTCAGTTTTTCCACCATGGAAACACTGACAATTGGTTTCCAACATATCATGGATCCAGTTTTTCCAGTATAGGTAGGTCATTACTGTTGTGTTGCAATCACCGGCCAATTAGCTCTGCCCGGTCTACTAAAAAAAAAAAAGGGAAAAAAAAGGGCGGATGATTCACAGCGTGCGCACACACGCACTCACACTCAGCAGAGTAGTTGCTTCTAGCGAGACACTCGGCGATCACTGCTCTCAGCTTCTGTCTCTGCTCTGACTGGAAGGTAAGAACCTGGAGACGACCAGCCGTGGTCAACGCAGCTGGTCTATAATCCTAAACAGCAGCTTCAGGCTTTTGACTCTTATATCATTTTTATGTGTGTATATTTATATTATCATTCATACTCAGAGTTGATGGATTGTTTTAGTTTTTTGTGATCTCTTACATTTCCCCCTTGTATTTCTTATTTGTGCTAAATATTGGTAAAATTGAGCTCTACTTTCTAAAGTTTGACTGTCATAGTTTGTACAGCAACAACTGAGCTCATGAATTCAAATTCAGTCAAATCAGACTGTCGGTATATCTGAACAGGTTTTGATTGTGTCTATTTTTTTCCCCCCTTCCAGTTTACCCAGGCGCTCCAAACCAGCCACCCTATCCCATGTCTCAACCCGGCGGAGCACCGTATCCAGTTCCTCCTGGATATGGAGATCCCAGTCAAGCCCCTGCACCGGGCTTCAACATGGGCTATTCAGGACAGCCTGCGGTCATGTACCAGCCAGCACCCACAGGGCCAGCTCCAGGCCCTGAATACGGTGGCCCACCAGGGGGGATTTCACCAGCTCCTGGAGGTCCAGCAGTCCCCGTTGGTGTCCCACCTGGACTTGAGTACCTCACACAGGTAGGGCAGAGAAAGGTTAAACCAGTGCAGTTTTTTGTTGTTTTGTTTTATATGCTGTCCTGTTCAGCAGCTTTTGGAGTCACAATTATGATCTGAATGCACTTTTGTGCCAAACATATTTTGCTTTTCCAAGATGAGCTCTGAAAATTCACTGTAGGCTCCACTTGTTCACGTCTTTCTTTTATCTATCTAGTTATTCGTTCCTATTAGTGTTATATCAGGCATTACATTGTATGTTTAGTATTACAATATCCAAGCTGACAGGCAGATTAAAAAAAAGAAAAGTCAGTGCAGTCAGGTGATTTTGAGAGCTACGATTGGTTCCAGGGTCTTCTTAAATGTCACAAATTTTTTTTTGTCACGAACTCTTAAGTAAACTTTCTAACAATGACTGATGACTCAGTTAATCCTTCCATTTTACTTGGAATTTGTATGAACTTGAAAAATTGCTGGCCATGTGCGTAACCCGACACAGTTCCTGGATCTGTTGCATGCCAAGCAGTAAGAGAAAAGGTCACATGTTTAAGACTGTAGTGTTTTATAGTTCTGTTGGCTCACCATTGAAATACTTGCAGTTTGCTGCACTTTTTGGTGATCATTAATCTCAACTAGGATTTGTGACACTAAAGTCAGTTTCCTTTTTAAAACAATATGTGAGGTCATGCGTCCTTTTAATTGTTTTTAGAAGGAAGAGACTTTCAGATTGCAGGATGTGCCACAGAGTTGCCTTTTTCAGTTTGCTTTCTCTCCTTCGGTTTTAGATTGACCAGATCCTGATCCATCAGAAAGTCGAACTCCTGGAAGGTGAGGCGCGCATCTTGTTGAACACAGAATATTTAATCCTTCAGCAGCTCATAAGCAGCAGTGTGTGAGGCTTAAAGCCTCTCAAGATGAAAACGAATGGAAGAAAAATTATATCTGCCCTTGAAATTCCTTACTTATCTTTACTTCATTGCTCACCGTTTTCCCTTCTCTTCTCCCAACCACGCCCAGCATTCATCGGTTTTGAGACAAACAACCAGTATGAAATCAAAAACAGTCTGGGTCAAAAGATCTACAAGGCCAAAGAGAAGAATGACTGCTGCACCAGGAACTGTTGCGGCTCTCTGCGCAGCTTCGACATGAAAATAAAGGACAACATGGACAGGGAGGTTATCCGTCTCATCAGGCCTTTCCGCTGTGTCTCCTGCTGGTGTCCCTGCTGCTTGCAAGAGGTCAGTCCACTCTAATGTTTCTGTGTTTGAGTAGAAGTGACTTGGCTAGTGTTGAAAGAGGTTAATGGAGTCATATTGCATTCATTTACCACACCTAGACCAATATTGTTCC
>NW_005187655.1:469056-474200 GCF_000239375.1 Pundamilia nyererei | reverse complement strand
TGTGGACAGACTCGCTATGGCTTCTCTTGGAGATGATGTTAAAATAACTTTGTTTTTAAGCACGAGCTCCCTGCTCTTGTGGCTCAGATGCAAATAACATGTAAAAAAGCTACTTATCAACACGTCTCTAACACATTTACAGCTTAGATTTAAATCACAAGGTTCTGGCATGGCCGGGCTAGAGTCAGTATCAGCAGGAAAAGCCACGTCCATTATGTCGTCCTTCACATTTCAAAAGCTGTCCAGAGGGTCAGATCTGAGTCTTTGCCAGGACAATTCTGGCCCCCAAGACATTTGAATTCACCATAGTCTAGTGCATGTAACAGACATTTGATACTGCTACTTACAGCCAGACTGGAAGAAAACCTTAGTCCTGTGTTTAAAGTAATAAATAATTGTTAGTCTTTTCTCATGTAAAATACAGAGGCCTATCAGTTCTTCGTTCTTCATAACAACCTGCAGCCTCACAGTGCCAGTGGTTCATACCTTTGCCTTTCCTCTCTTTGTCTTGAGTTACTGTTGCCGAGTGGTTGCTGCTGACCGGTGTTTCAGTGCCTTTGTGTGCCACTCTGCTCAGGCAGGGTTTTGTTAAGACCATGAATGGCCCTTTTGTCTGTCCAAACTATTTCCTAGACTCCCTGATCCTTTGCCATCCGTCCACTGAGACCTTTTTCTCTTTGCCCTTGTGTAATCACATCGTTAGCGGTCTGTCTACAGAAAGTTCCCAATGGTAGAAATCTAAGAAGATGTCCAGTCATACTGCAGCTCTCGGTTTAGTGCCCAGACAGGAACCATGTGAGATGCATTCCCTTTGTTTACATGGTTTAACAATCAAGCAGTCAGCCTCACTTATCATTCCTGCTGTCCAGCATGACACCGCGTGACGTTTTATTTATAGCTGTCGGTGTCCAGGAAAGAGAGCAAACCAAGCTCTGTGAAATAGCTTTCTAATTTTGTGCAGAGCTACTATGTGTCTAACTAACTATGTGACCAACAGATGGAGGTCCAGGCTCCACCTGGGACCACCATAGGGTACGTCAAACAGGACTGGCACCCTTTCCTGCCAAAGTTTTCCATCCAGGGAGCAAACAAGGAGACACTCATGAGACTGGAGGGGCCCTGCTTTGCCTGCAACTGCTGTGGAGATGTCAACTTTGAGGTGAGCTCAGAGGGTCGTTGTTTGTGGGGGAAACTGAACTCTGAGTAAATTTCATCCATCAGCCAACAGTGATTTGTTACAGATCCACTCAGATAATCTAAACAGGACTGGTAACAGTCACAGAAATGTTGATGATGATTTTTAATTAAGTCAAAGGAATAGTTGATAGTTTTGGAAAACGCTTTCTATTCACTTTATTGTAGAGTTTAGTGAAAAGGTTGATACGACTCTTATCTGTCCATAAAATATGAGGGTACACCTCGAAGTCAGGCTACTATCCAGCCTGTGCAATGAAAAAATTAAATCTTCCTATTAGTCTCACTTCCTGGTTTCCCACATGACATCCTGCACACATTACTTGAGAATTGACATGATACAACTACTGGCTGCAAGTAGTTGTGATTAGACGCAGGGGAAATGCAATTGTAGGGAGGCTAAAGCAGCTTAAATGGCACATCAGGTCAGCTGATCTGCCAGGATTGCAGCAGAGCCTGCTTTTTGTCATCTGTTTGCACAAAGGTTGTGCTTGAGATTTTCTTTATTACGTAATCTTCTTGTGTCTTGGTGAGCTTGCTTGTCAGTATTTTCTCCCACTCGTCCAGTTACTTTTCCAACACTAAAGAGCATTTATGGACACACATTTTTCCCATTAGTTTGACACCAAGTGAATGATCCTTAGTGCTGCTGGTGGTCAGATTGTGTTACCTTTCATAAGGACCAAAAAAGCTGTTTTATCTCCTGATAAGTGCACGTTAAGCTTTTATTTCTCAGCAAGAAGGCAAGAAAATTTTAAACGGCAGCAAGGCTGATGTTGTTTCCATTGTTTAAAGAAAGCGTGTGCGACAGGATTAACAATTTGTGATGAACGCTGGTATTATTTTTTTTTGCAGCTGAAGGGGAAAGATGGTGGCACACCCATTGGTCGCATCAGCAAGCAGTGGAGCGGCCTTTTGAAGGAAGTCTTCACTGACACAGATAATTTTGGCATCCAGTTCCCGCTGGACTTGGACGTGAAGATGAAAGCTGTGCTGATGGGCGCCTGCTTCCTCATCGTAAGTCCCCAATCTAGAAGAACATAGTTGATTTTGAAATATGTGGTGTGTTGTTGAATAAAATAATTCATTACTTTTAACGTTGCTTTGCAGGATTTCATGTTCTTTGAGAAAGTCGGAGAGGCCAACCAGCGCAGCAGTGTGTTTTCATAACAGAGGAAAGGGGAACCGTGGGGGGGCGGCCTATGATGGTGTTTTCCTGTTATGTAACATTTGTAATTGTTTTGTTCATTTGTTACCAGTCCCATAATCCATTTATATACACATACAACTCATTGTGAGTGAATAAACTCTTGATTAGATTTAAAACTTTGAATCTCTCCAAAGTCAAAGACTGAAATTTTCAGTGTTTCTGTACAGTCTGTAGATGTTTCACCTCTTTTTAAGCACATCACTGTATTCATAGCAAGCAATTTACGCTACCAAATTTAAACTTGGAAACAGGTGTGGACACGCATCCTTTTGAATGTGTTTTGCTGCACTTGTGTTCACATTTCATTTCTTTCTTCTTTTCTGTCACCATCAGTTTGTCTTTTATTGTTAGTAATTTTATGTGCTTGCTCGAGCTTTATAAAGATATAACAGTATATCTAGTAGAAGTACAATACTGTTTTGTAGAAGATGTATTCATTGCTTTGCCTTCATTTATCCAGTTAAATGGTGGCAGAGTCGATCTGTCAGTCCATTGCTTTGGTATGATGATCATCATAATCTGTGTACAGATATTTTTTTTAATTTAAAAGTTGGCTTTTGTTTATTACTTTGGTGTATGCTCTACCAAACCTATTACATTCCTTTGAGCCTCCACTGTAGGCTGTATTTAGTGTTAATCAGCAAGTGTTGGCATGCAAAACACACTAAGATATGATGCTTGACATGGTAAGCCTCAAACCTGCCTTGGCTTCATTATATCAATGTCACTGTGAATATCTTAGCACAGGGGTGTCAAACTCAAATACACAGTGGGCCAAAATTCAAAACTGGAACAAAGTCGCAGGCTAACATTAATATTTATTGAAAAAAAAAAAAAAAACTTCCTCCAGATATAAGAATGAATCTTTTCTTATGGACTCAAATAAGTTCTGCTGGAAAACTGAATATGGAACAAGCAAAGCTCAATACTAAACAATATATATATATTAGCTGTATAATACCAGTAGGCCAGCTCTGATAGTAATTTGGTATGGCTTCGCGGGCCAAATGTAATTAGGCTGCGGGCCAAATTTGGCCCGCGGGCCAGAGTTTGACACCTATGTCTTAGCATAAGCATTTGGCGCTAACCACTTGTGGACCAGAGTTCCACTACACAGAGCCACTAGCACAGCTTTTAATCTTTTTGTCACTTATCAGAAGCCATATAGAAAACCTCGACGTTAGCCACGGGAATCCCGCTCTGGTTGTTTAGCTCAGGGTGGCATCATGTGCAAATGTTAGCGTGTAAATACACTGAAGTATAATTGCAGATATGCTAATCATTAAACCTGCCTGACATTATTTTATCATCCATGTAAATAGTTTATCTTTAAGCTCAGTTTGGGCTAAATGCTAACTACAGCCAGGAGGTGCATCACCCTAAGTCTTTTTGTCATTAACTAAAGCTTATGGGAAACATTTAGCCACAGTAAACTGGCTGTTTAGCATTTAGCCCACATAAGGAAGTGACATCGTACTAGCATGTAGACATGCTAACTTAGATGGTTGAAATGGCAAGCATCTTAACTACTAAACAACCTGTTGTTAACATGTGCCACTGTTGAGGTTTTAGCATTTAGCCCAAAGCTCTACTGTGCCTATGTACAGACAGTACCTGCCTTGTCCTAATTGTGCAGTTAGTTGACTGCCTTACAAAAAAGTCTGAACTAGTTAGCCGCTGTCACTTGTTTAGGGATGTGTTGCCTTTATTGGTGTGAAGTTGTGAATCACACATTTTTACCAAAGTGCACTCTTTCTATTCAGCAACATGTCTTCAGCCATGGTGCATGATGCAAAGCTGTTGCACAGGCTTTACTCTAAATGATCCTGTGCTCCCTTTATGGAGTTTGGTGGTTGCCGGTGACACCTCACCATCCAGTTTCCTTCACATACCACTGTGTTTGAACATGTGCCTGCGTAATGATAGGGGAGAGAGAAAATGCAGGCTGAGGGAAAAATTTAAAAGCAGATGTTGAGGTTAGTGAGCATTGATCTGGCCTCAGAATGGTTGGAAAACCCCACAGGCAAAGTTTGCATGAAACACTGTAGTTCCTAAGTCCCTGGAAAGAGTTGGTGCAGTTATGACTGCTGGTACAGAGAACTAGAGAGGAGACCAGAATCTTAACTGAATCAATTGACTTGTTTTTTCGTTTTGTTTTTTTTAATTTGGTTGCTTTGCTCTACAGTGTTTGATAGATGAGAGGTTAATGTTGCACTTCTGTGTTTAATAATCACTCTTGTTCTGGGCACGCCTCCAGCGTGAGACCTGGTTGCCACAAGTGCTTTCAAATCCAGCTAGCTGTTTGCCATCACCAACCAAATGCATTGTATGTGCATAGATATATGTATATGCTGAGTGGCCAGTACTAACCAAAGCATGTACAGTTGATTTAAGTTGCGCACTCACAGTTTACTGTTCCTCTGGAGGCTTTTTTTTTTTCTATCATATATGTACGGCTGGGAGGGGCTGCAACATGTTTCCTGTGTTTTTTATCAAAAATGTTTTGTAACACTTTTCTTGTGATTGGACATTTTTACATATACAAGCAACGATGTATTTCTCAAATAAACAAATGCAACGATAAGCCTTTATTAAAAGCACAATCGTCTCTTGTTTTTCTGCCCATGTGATGCTGCAGGAAAATCTGGGGAAGGTGCTCTGTCGGCCTAAATGTGGACCATCTGGTTGCACTTGGAGAAAATGAGCTTTGGTTTAGTAGGGGAAATCTAGTCCCTCCTGC
>NW_005187655.1:453209-458400 GCF_000239375.1 Pundamilia nyererei | reverse complement strand
GAAAAGGATTTTATTTTGGTGATTATAGTTTACTTCACTTCCTGTTCCTGTTGTTCTGAAGCGCGAACTGCTGAAGCAATGTATGGTTTTTCCCTCCTGTGTTGCTAACAATTAAAGAAACGGGAAAAGTAATCAACCACCAAGTGTGTGCATTATTAAGAGAACATGGCCGAAGAAGAAGAAAACCCTTCGAGCTCAACAGGGGAGGAGACTAGAGAGAAGTGAGAGGATGAGAGGCGTACAGCACAGGTTAGAGAAAGTGGGCAGGAACCCTCTGCTTTCCCCCCACTTAAGTTTCGTTTCTTGTCGTTGGCACTTCAAGGCACTTCAAGGGAAACAGCCAGAGAGGTGAGATATTTTTGTGTGAGTGTGTGTGCTGTTCATGACCTTATTTTTCTTATTCTAAGGAGCTTGGAAAGAAAGCATCTGGACTTCTTTAAGTTTCTTGAAGACATTTCTTCTATCACCTGAGAAGCTTCTTGGGTTCTAAGAGCAAATGGTGGAGAGTCCCAGATTTGCTCTTAGAACTGAAGAAGCTTCTCAGATGGTTGGAGAAATGTCTTCAAGAAACTTAAAGATGTCCAGACGCGTTTCTGTCCAAGCTCCTTAGAGTACGATGACCTGGATGACTGAGAACCTTCACAGACACATTTTTTTCTTATTCTTTCTTTTACTACGACATAAAGAGTGTTCACAAGGCAGGAGATGCTCGTGGGCTTTAAGAAGCTTTAGGTGTTTTTCTTTTTAATGAGCTCTTATGGGAACCTGAGTGTACTTTAATGACATATAAATGGGGAAAAAAGGGCTCCATTAGCTGCAAGTCCTGCGCTGACACGGGGCACGCCCAATCCTTTGATTTTCATAATGTAGGTCTCCATCAGGGACAAAAGGGCCACAAGTTGGAACCCAACTTTGTCAGGATTGTTTTGCACCTCTGGGTTGTCTCTGAATATTATCCGTGAAGCTTTGTGTCAGGATCCCAGACAGGGCACATTTACACACAACTTCGAGTCGCTCGCCTTGAGGGCATAACCGATTACGGTTAAACATTCATGTTTGTGCAACTGTCGCTCTCTGTGCACCCTCCTCCTGCTGGTTTCTATCTCACCCACCCCTCCCCCCTTTTTCTCTTCTTCTTCCCTTTATCCTTTCAGTTTTCCATAGAATTTCCATAGGATTGTGTCGGCAAGTGTGACCTTATTTTTCTTCCTCCACCCAGAAAAGCTCTGCACCATGTCTGCTCCTGGTAAGTGACTGTATTTCACATTTGTGCTGACTGTTTTCCTTTCTTCATTGGGAGAAAATATGAAGATGTAAGAGTGTTTTAAAAATGTGAGAAAAAAATCCGGTCCACCCCCCCAAAAGAAAAACTACTCACTTGTTATCACTGTCACGGTCAGCAATGGCAGACCGTGGAGTTGAGGAAAGTGGGACCCAAACGCTGGACTCTTATAGTGAAGGACAGTGGATTTATTTATAGTGAGTGGAAGAACAACAACTATGTACAGATCCAGCACTGTGGCTCCAGTGGCGATTCCTCTGTGAATCCCACACAGTGCACGTGTCCATAAACAGTGAAAAAGGTGACAACTACAAAACCAGATTCTGCTCTGTGATTTCCCCTCGAGACGACGCTCTTCACTCCCGACTCCTGGTGACACAAAACCACACACAGCTCAGCAGGAAACCCACAGTAGCGATGTCGTTCACACAAACACCCATCAACAGAGGTACTTTACAGGGCTAACATAGTATAATCCAGCACTGACTGGAGCCCCGCCACCTTCCTAAGCAGGACATCAGCTGCAGCTGGTGAAGGCTAACGAGCAGAAGGTGCAACAGCCTCCAGTGCGGGAACACCTCCGGGTCACAGTCCCCTCAGCGACCCAAAAAACCCGGGAGCGTGTATGATCACACACACAGGAAGGAGGAAAAAAGGAAAGAAAACCACCAAAACACAACATACAGAATAATAAACATATCCAAAAAATACATGAGCCCTGGGTCCTTAGACTGCTGTTCACCCCAAGTCCAGCACCCTGAGGCTGTACGCTAAGCGGAAGAAAGGAGGCCAGGGACTAGTGAGTGTCAGCACCACAGTCCAGGATGAGGCAGTGAACATCCGTGAATACATCAGGAAGATGGCCCCAACCGACCACGTGCTCAGTGAATACCTCAGGCAGCAGAAATCCGAGGAAGAGGAGGCACCATCCTGGAGGGACAGGACCCTGCACAGTATGTACCGCCGGCAGATAGAAGAGGTGGCTGATATCCAGAAATCCTACCAGTGGCTGGACAAAGCTGGACTGAAAGACAGCACAGAGGCACTAATCATGGCAGCACAAGAACAAGCTCTGAGTACAAGATCCATAGAGGCTGGGGTCTATCACACCAGGCAAGACCCCAGGTGCAGGCTGTGTAAAGATGCCCCAGAGACAATCCAGCACATAACAGCAGGGTGCACGATGCTAGCTGGCAGGGCATACATGGTATGCCATAACCAAGTGGCCGGCATAGTATACAGAAACATCTGTGCCGACTATGGCCTGGAAGTCGCGAGGTCAAAATGGGAAATGCCAACTATGGTGGTGGAGAAGGACCGAGCTAATCTGTGGGACTTCCAGATACAGACGGACAAAATGGTGGTGGCTAACCAACCGGACATAGTGGTGGTAGACAAACAGAAGAAGACGGCCATAGTGATCGATGTAGCAGGTCCGAATGACAGCAACATCAGGAAGAAGGAACACAAGAAACTTGAGAAATACCAAGGGCTCAGAGAAGAGCTGGAGAAGATGTGGAGGATGAAGGTAACAGTGATCCCAGTGGTAACTAGCTAAGCAAGTGGCTCCAGCAAATCCAGGAAAAACATCAGAGATCTCTGTCCAGAAGAGTGCTAGGAACAGCTAAGATACTTCGCAGGACCCTCAAGTTCCCAGGCCTCTGATAGAGGACCCGAGCTTGAAGGATAGAGAGGGGAATTTATATACCGGTATATATATGTAGCGTAGTTTTTATGTGTGTATATTTATATTGTCATTCATACTCAGAGTTGATGGATTGTTTTAGTTTTTTGTGATCTCTTACATTTCCCCCTTGTATTTCTTATTTGTGCTAAATATTGGTAAAATTGAGCTCTACTTTCTCAAGTTTGACTGTCATAGTTTGTATGGCGACAACCGAGCTCATATATTCAAATTCAGTCAAATCAGACTGTCAGTATATCTGAACAGATTTCCCCTCCAGTTTACCCAGGTGCTCCAAACCAGTCATCCTACCCCATGTCTCAGCCGGGTGGAGGTACATGTCCAGTTTCTCCTGGATATGGACACCCCAGTCATGGCCATCCACCGGGCTTCAACATGGGCTATAAAAAACAGCCTGCGGTCATGTACCAGCCAGTACCCATAGGACCAGCTCCAGGCCCTGAATACGGTGGCCCATCAGGGGGGATTTCACCAGCTCCTGGAGGTCCAGCAGTCCCCGTTGGTGTCCCACCTGGACTTGAGTACCTCACACAGGTAGGGCAGAGAAAGGTTAAACCAGTGCAGTTTTTTGTTGTTTTGTTTTATATGCTGTCCTGTTCAGCAGCTTTTGGAGTCACAATTATGATCTGAATGCACTCTTGTGCCAAACATATTTTGCTTTTCCAAGATGAGCTCTGAAAATTCACTGTAGGCTCCACTTGTTCACGTCTTTCTTTCATCTATCTAGTTATTTCTTTCTATTAGTGTTATATCAGTCATTGGATAGTAGAGACCTTCCCAAACTGTGGGGCCCATCCCCGGGGGGGGCGGGGGGCGGCGCAGAGCCATGGCAGGGGGGGCACGGGATGAAAAGGGGGGGGAAAAAACAAAACGCTTGGACACTGCTAGCACGGGCGCCTACAGAAACGCAAAGCAGGAGATGAAGCATCGCTGAATATGTTTCCAAACCAACTTCATTCTAAGCCTAGGACTAGAAAATATGGTGAAGCATATCTGCCCTTTGGTTTCACCTGCACAAGTGCCGAGGTAGGTCTCCCCTGCAGAATTGGTTTTCCCTTTGTTGGGAGCAGCGCTGGGCTGTTTAAATCACGGACAAACAGTATCCCACATTTGTGATTTTTAGTTCACAAACACTTGCTGTAATAACTAACTACTCCTGACATTTTGGAGATGTTAGCTCTGTATACAGTAAAGTTACAGCGGGATACAAATAATATCAGGCTGATCCTGCCACGATTTGTTCCACCTGTTCAAATCACGGACAAACAGTATCCCACAGCTGTTTATGTTTTTGAACCCATTTTGCACAGAGAGGCATTTTTTGAAAAATGTATTGATAGCAATGTTGAATATTATTACACAGGGAAAAAAAACAACTACACGTAAAATAATCACATCTGCCTTTGTAAATGGAGGGACTGTAACTGCGTGCGTGTATGTAAGTGTGTAAAACCTGCAGATAGTCAGTTTAACAGTATTTTGTCTCTATCTGCCATTCTGCAATTCTCATGTAAACAATAACGTGGCGCACAGCGTGACGTGAAAAAAGGCACATACCTTTGACGTTGCGTGACGAACTCTGTATTCCTCGTCCACACATAAACACAAAAAAGGAGTTTTGAAAAATCTCAGTTTTCGGTGATTCGAAACGCTGTTTACGTGTGGACGAAACAGCTGCGTTTTCAAAAATACCCGTGTAGGTGTGGACATAGCGTAAAAGAGTTAGTAGTTTATTTTCTTACTACCTGTAATTTATTGCAGATTACTTGTATTTGCTTAATTGTTTACTAAATGTTTGAGGTGTGAAATAAACCGCAATGGAGCAAAATATGGGTGTGTGTGGTTGGAGGATGTGTGGGTGCGTGTGCGTGTTCGCGGGGGCGCGAACAACACGAAAAATGTTCGGGGAGGCGCGAACATCTTTCTTGTAAAACAAAGGGGGGCCCGGCAAAAAAAGTTTGGGAACCACTGGCAGAATAAAAAATAAAAAGTCATTGCAATCAGGTGATTGTGAGTGCTGTGGCATTGGTTCAGTGTCTTGTTAAATGTCATGAATTTTGATACAGCTGGATACTGGAATGCCTAGAATTGTACAAGATCAATGGGACCCTAAGAGCCTTCATCAGGAACTCAATGGGGATGTGGCGTACAACACTAGAGGCCAACTCCAAGCCCATAGCACAAGTCACCATCAAGTGCGGGAT